>NW_017306506.1:961538-974109 GCF_000935625.1 Nanorana parkeri | reverse complement strand
ACCCTGAGGCGTTTCCCTCCAACGGCTTTTCTCCTTGGGGAGTGGCGGGGTGGTGGTGGGGGGCAGGCGGGCAGCCACGGTGTCCCAGGTTGTTAAGAGCTCTTAGCAACCTGTGACACACTGTGTGGTTCGGCTTCCTGCCCAGCTCACTGACATCACCAGCTGCAAGTAGCTGAGCAGGGACGTTTCTGGCCTGCATCCCGCCCAGCTCCTGGCAACCAGCGACATCAGTTAGTTGGGCAAGACCTCCCCCCCTCCCCCCCCATATAGAGCCACCGACAGCACGGTGTGGCATCCCCCCCCTCCTTCAAACCTTAGGGACTGCCCTGGTTCACACAGCCCCTCTCTTTTTCCCCCTCCATATTAGGAAAAAGAGAAGTGTTGGGACAGGGGGCTGGAGGGGAGAGCAAGGAGAATTCTGGCTGGCTGTGCATTTACAGGATGTCTATATGGCGATAGTATAAACCAAGCTGAAAAAGAGCATCATTAAGAAATGCAGTATTATGCTCTTATCTTTTTTGGGATAGATTTTATGTCAGATGAACCAGTCACATCTATCCTAAGCAAAGGAGCAGGGTCTATGTAGAATAGGGTCAGCAGGCCTTGTATGTAACTTGAACATTTTAGAAAATGGGCAGTTGTGCTCTGCTTGCCATTTTAGTAAAAACTATACACTAAACAATGATTGTACATTCATGGGGCTGATGTATAAACATTCCGTCCAGCGAATAGGTGAGTGAATGCCATCTAGGCTCCATCTACTGGCATGAAAGCCATGCGAACAGCATTTGCCCAGCCCATTTGTTTTCATTCAGCCAGGACCTGAGAAGACCCATTTGACAGGTGTCGGCTGTATGTAAACAGTTAGGCGGAGCTAGTGGTGATGTCGAAATTAAGTTTTAGGAATGCTAAATTAAGTTTTGCTTGCTTAGGAGGACATTACATCAGAATACAGTATTATACAGCATACAGAGAGAACTTCCTGTAGATATTATAGGTAAACATGCATAAGCATAGAGACTAACATTGTACTACAGCACCATCTACAGCTCAAAAGCCATAATTACACAAGTAATACAATCATATACAGTATATGCTGTTGCGTTTCTAATTCTTATGTGGATGATGTGGTTGTCTCCCACTAGCAGACTTATAATTGCTTTTCCTTGCCCGTTCTTCTTGTCCCATTCCTCTGCAGGTCCATTACTGGGTCTGTCTGTATTCAGTACTTGCCACAAGTTGTCTTTGCTTAGCAGCATTTCAAGCTTGAACATCCATAGAGGATAGTTGGTATTGTTTAGGGCTGCAGCTAACGATTATTTTCATAATCGATTAGTTAGCCGATTATTAAGTTCGATTAATCGACTAATCGGATAAAAAAAAAAAAGGCTCCAGTGGATGGACTACTAGTTTCTTTGAGATTGTAGTCCATCACGGGAGCAAGCTTGGCGCGGTGGAAGTATGGTGTGGAGTGGTGTGCAATATAGTACATTATACAGCGGCACAGTGCAGAATACCAGCAGCTATAGAGGAATGTAGCAATAGTACATTATACTATAATGTACTATTGCTGTGATTTGTAGTCCTCTGTTGCTGGGGTTATTCTGCATTTTCTGTGTGTTTCCTGTTAAAAAAAAAAAAACACACAGGAAACATTACAAAGCTCCCGGCCGATCTCGACTTACCTTGAATGACGGTGTTGTCGGCGGGCAGCGGCGTTGTTCGTTGTCGGCAGGCAACGGCGAGTCGGGAAGCTCACCGGGAGGAGAGGGCCAGACGCATGTCCTCAGCGTGGCGTAAGCGGCGTCGCGTGAGCGGGTATACCAGCATAGGCGCGAGCGGCTTAACTGACGTGGGCGTGGCGTAAGCGGCGGACGTAAGTAGCGGGCGTGAGCGGCGAGCGGGAAATTTGAGATGTGTTTATAGCTCATCTTTGTTGCCTACGTTCTCAGGTTTAAGAAAGTTCGGGCCAGCCTATATTCATGTGTTTGGTGGGATCATGCCTGTACCTCCTACCAGCATCTAATATGTATGGCCAGCTTAGTATCCTTAGATGTCAATTAGATTCTTTCTTAGTCTTTAGTATTGCTCTGAGAGAATGTAAGGATTTTTTTTTCCATAGGTTATACTCCTTCAGTCAATTTGATAAATGAGACCCAGTATTGTTTCTGTATGGGCTGTAATGTTATATAGAGGATATTTCAAGTAATGACTGTGCTTGTGTCAGTACAGTGTGGGCAGTGGTGAAAGGCCTCGTGCAGAAGGAAGGTCCCTTTGGCTTCTATCAAGGTCTGGTCAGCACGATATGCAGAGAAATGCCTGGGTACTTCTGCTTCTTCGGTGGATATGAGCTCAGCAGGTCATTTTTTGCTTCAAATGGAAAATCAAAAGATGAGCTTGGTAAGTAAGGGATTAAACAGCTGGCATTGATGGTCAGACTTTCATCTTAAACTCTGTTTTACTGTAGTCTTAAAGTGCAATTTAATGCAATTTTATTAAAAAGTTAAGTTCACTTACTGTATGTATTCCTTCTAAATCATGAAGTATTTTTTCAAGTCAGCCAGCATATTAGAAGTATGTCTATAAACTGACTTGCCACTAAACAGCTTAATGCTGTAATCAGTTAAAACTCTAAAACTGGCCATATGGGGGCAGTAGTAGGAAGAATAGAATTGTATCTTTCATTTCTAATCCAGCATAGTATAGGGATGCATGGATAACAAGAATAGGTCATAGGTGTGCGCACAGGGTGTGTCGGGTGTGTCTGGGTACACCCTAATTACCCCGAGTGTAACATCAAAAAACGCAACAGCGGGCACTGTGTATTTAGTCACTGAGCTGGTGGAGAGATCACAAAGATACCTGTGACTGGCTCAGCGATACAGAGTGCAGTAGCAGTTGCCACTTACATTCCTCACATAACAGCCGCAGTCCTCAGTGCCTGGGAAGCTGCAAGAGAGCGTGACTGCGGCTTCCTACCCAATCAGGAAACCGGGCAGGTGGTCACCTGCCAGGCTCCCTGCTTTATTACTGCACCCCTGCTGGAAGAGGTAAGGGACAGTTGAAGAGATGGGAATCCAGGTTGCCTCAGGTCTGTGTATTTATGTTGTGTTACTTGTGTACTTTATATTTTTGTATGTATTTTATAATGCATATGCGTGTGTGTTTGTATATTTTCGTGCACACCCTAATGCAATAGGCTGCGCATGTCTATGGACCAGGTACATCACTTTTTGCACTATATATGTGTGTTCACCACTATATTTAGCTAGTTGAAAAGAGCTAATGTTTAAAACTAGGACTGCAGAATGATAACTGAACAAGCAGATTTCTGTCACAAAGTAAAAGCTTCAGTCCAAGACAAAACCCAATGGCAAGGTCATTGAAAAGCAAGAGTTCTCACTAAATGGCAAGATTCAAAGCCACCCAGCAAATAGCAGGTAGTAATTCCAATAAATAATCTGAATCATAGACAGACAATACAGCACTGCACTACTGGATGAATACCAACAGGGTTATTCACAAAAGGGTGAAGAGTTTGGAGAAGGCAGGAGTGAACTATCTAGGCCAAAATAGCTGATTTGGAAAATATTTCCAATTCAGCTAATTTTCCAGTTTAGATATGTTGTCCTAGATTGCTCACTTCTCCTGTCTTCTCCAAACTCTTCACCCTTTTGTAAATAACCCTGCAAGTGTCAGCTATGGACATTAAAGAACCAGTCTGTATAAATGTGGTATTGAAGTTGTAGGCATTTGGTTACCCAAAATGTATAACAGTCACCTACTATAATTAAATTGGAACTTTATCCTAGAATTACACAATGAACCTTAAATCTAAACAGCATTTATCAAGGTACATGTTATATGGCTGTTTAATGTTCATTGAGTAATTTCAGGGTGAACTTCCACTTTAAGGCCTTGTTCACATGAACGGCAGATTTACACACACCTCTGAAAGCGATCTGTGGTGGATTACTTTTCAGAAGCGGTTTGGAACTGATTCAGAGCCGATTCACAGTAGTTCAGGAGGCAATACTGCCTGTTCTTTCTTTCGATCAAAATGCAACGCCATAGTTGCATGCATTTGGCACTTGGTTGCGACATGGTGCTATTGACTTCAATGGATGAGTTTGGTAGGCTTTAAAAATTGTGCCGCAAACCGTAGCGGCCATGACCATGCATACCAGCTCGAGTGTCCACCACATAAAATTGTAGGTAGGCTGTCAGGGGGTGGTAAAAACACAGATCATTAGCCTGTTTTTACCACCACTTTCCTGCTTCTGCGACCAAGGTCTAAGTCTTATAGTCTGGCAATGACATTAAAGAGCAACATTACTGAAAAATTACATCTCACATAGCCAATCAAACCTGTACTTAATTTGAACCTGAGAAATTAAAAGATAGAAGTTTCCTTTGTACATGATTAGATGATTGGAATGAAGACAGCTTCGCTGAGCTGGGTAAAATGTACTACTTTAGTAAATCAGCCTGTAAAGAAGAAACATCTCTTGTAGCTTATTGGTATAAAATATGAGTGGCGCTCTGTGTCTAATGCCACATAGATTCCACCAGCTGCATTCAAAGGCTACAGTCTTAGAATTATTGCCTAAGAGAATTCTTCCCCTTTGGATGTTGCTGGTAGGCGAGTGCATTTTAGGGGCCAGCTTACAGTATAGAACATCAAAACGGAAAATTGTATCATACTTACCAGTAATTTTTCTTTCCTGGTGCCTATCCATGGCAGCATACCATTGATAAGGCTCTGCCCCTTATCCCCGCCCACAGGACCAGTGTAAACCTATAAAAGAGAGAGAGAGAGAGAGAGAGATCCCCCTGCATTCTTATAACTATATCACATTCAGAACGGGAGGGTAGCTATGCTGCCATGGATAGGCACCTGGAAAGGAAAATTACAGGTAAGTATGATACAATTTTCTGTTTTCCTGGTGCCTCCATGGCAGCATACCATTGATAAATAACAGGTGGGTTACTGCAAAATTCCTCTGCCAATGAATCAAAGAAGCCTGGATGGCGTGTCTGCAAAGTCCACTGTAGTCAGGAGCCCTGGGGCGATCCCGTAGTGTCTAATAAAGGTGCGCTGTGAGGCAGATCACCATAACAAACCAGGAAGAGACAGTCCCGGAACTCACCCTTTCCCCTGAACCTGCCCCCGGGAAGCAGGAACAGGTGCTCCAATGACCTGAAGGAGTCCGTTAGATCCAGAAAGCAGCGCAGAGTCTTGGCCACATCCAGGCCATGCAGCTCCGATCCATGCGGATGGCTTTTGAAGGATGGCGGGACCCTTCCACGTGCCAAATGAAAAGGCGACACTACTTTCGGTAGAAAGCGAGGAAGAGGAAAAAAGACAACTTACCCTTGATGTTGGTCCCCTACCGTGAAGTGGTTGGCAGGTCTTGCGCAAGCGGTGAACGGTCCACAGCACAGGAGGTAACAATACACACCCTGGCATGCCCCAGCTTCTTCCTTATAACAGGGCTGCAATCTCCCCAGCCTCCGCCTCCCAGCCCCCTCCCACCGCACACGAATCGGCCAGTCGAAATGGCGCCCGATCACCAGTCAAAACTGCGCTTGCGCGAACGAAACGACGTTGCATGCGATGACGTTAGCGACCCAGCCGGTAAAAATCTCAGAGAGAGCGCCGCTGCGCCTAAGAAGCCACCACGGAGGCAGGGAGGAAGTGCAAGACTGTTAAAAGGGGCAAGAAACTGAGACAGAAGAGGGGAAAGACTGCAGAAGGGAAACGGAGAGAAGCAAAAGGCAAAAAGACAGGAGAGGGGTATGACTGCAGAAGGGAAGGGGAGAGAAACAAAAGGCAAAAAGACAGGAGAGGGGTATGACTGCAGAAGGGAAGGAGAGAGAAACAAAAGGCAAAGCGTTCACCAAAATAGCCATCTATGAACCCAATTAGGACATATGGGATGGGAAAGAGAGAGAGACCCCAAGACCGCCAGAAGGGGCTCCCAGACCTAAATGACGCATTGAGCAGTCGAGGTACTGGGACCGCACCTGGGAGAGGCATGAACCCAGGCGGAACTGCGTTGATTTACAACACAAAGGTAGGGACGACATGCCACTGGTGCAGGTCAAGAGATGTGAGGACAAAAAAAATGCAGGGGGATCTCTCTCTCTCTCTCTTTTATAGGTTTACACTGGTCCTGTGGGCGGGGATAAGGGGCGGAGCCATATCAATGGTATGCTGTCATGGATAGGCACCAGGAAAAGAATATACCCTGACCAAGTTTAATACATGTACCAGCACAGAAATAATTTAATGACATTGTGACTTTGAATTCCAGGTCCAGTAGCATTGATGATAAGCGGTGGGTTTGGAGGAACTGCCCTGTGGCTTGCTGTGTATCCTCTGGACTGTATCAAGTCCAGGATCCAGGTCCTCTCCATCACAGGCAAACAAGCTGGCTTTTTGGGAACATGTTCAAGTATTGTGAGAAATGAAGGTAGGTCTGCTTATCAAAACATAAAATGCAGTGTTCCCAGCTGGATGAATGTGTGCTAAAGTCAGTTCGATGTTCTGAAATGAGGTACATTTCATCACCTTGTGATTACTGAATATGCTGTGCTATACAGTTCACTTGTAGTTGTATATGCAACCTTACACATGCTTTGGGATATAGTAGGGAAAGGTTAGAACCCCAGTCTGGTTATAATTGTTGTCTGTGTCCCTTTTAGGAGCTTTCCCATTACTTCCTGTTCTATGTGACACTTGTCAGCTGGACAGGAAGTGAAGGGAAATTTCCTCAATGAGGCCCAGTTGGGAATATTCTCCCTCACTTCCTGTTCTGTCTTCCACCTTGCAAATAGGCAGGAATACAGAAAACAGTAACGCTATGACAGAGGTAATATCACTATCCAAAAACTAGTTCTAGTAAAATTGTAAATATAGGTAGGTGTGCTTGGTTAAGGATGATTTAATTTCTTCTGGACTGAGGCACCAATAAATAGTAACACGCACCTACAGACCTCGATTAACAACCCATGGAAAACTGTAGAACCCAAAAAGCATCATTGTATTTTATGGTTGGGTAGCAAACTACTGCAAATGAAAATGAATGGAAATGTTTTCAATTTTTTTAAGTCTACCCTTTCCTTTCTTATTTACTCAATCATCTGTTAAATTGTTTTCAGCCAATATTAAAAGTGGGGATGCACCGATATTTTTTTTGTGGTACTCAGCGATACCAAATACCGATACCAGCATCCCAGGGTACTGTTTGCCCGGCTTATCAGGAATCCGGGTGGCGGGGACACTGGTTGCTAGGGAGCCTGGCTTCCTGATCATAACCCGCCGCCCGGGTTCCTGATTGGCCGGAAAGCCTACTCTATGCTCCTTCGTGGCACTGCCGGTCAGAGGGCATCTCCCTCTGACCGGAAGTTCCGGTATCGGGCTCAGCATTTGGGCGAGTACAAATACTTGGTATCGGCACCAATACGAGTATCGGTATCGGTGCATTCCTAACAAAAGAGAACTATGGCCCAACCTTTTTTGGCCATAGTTTTCTTTAGGATCACAGGAGGACATATACTATGTCTACTATGTCCTCCTTTGACCCAAAATTCAGCATATTTTGTTGGGATCCAACCCGCTGCCTGATTGACAGCCGGCTCTGCCTCTCTAGAGCCAGAACCAGCTGTGCCCGCCACCACCCGTCCCTCTAGGCAGTGCTGGAGAAACAGAGAGAGGGGAGGGGGAAATTCCTGCATGGAGCCGTGACTCACAGGCATTGCTCTTTGCGGGGAGAAGATCGGGAACTCATCGATCAGCAGTATGTGAGTGTATTTCACTCTCCCCATAATTCTCCTGTAATGAATAACTTTAGTCATTTATATTAAAGTATTGTGAAATTTACTTATACGTTCCTTTCAAAGTCATCAAATCATTTTTCTACTCTTTGAGTATAGTTTACTGAACTCTTAGTATTTAAAGTAACATTAAACTCTGGAGACCATAAAATACATTTAAGTACCTAAGCTATTAACAAAAATGTATCTTATTTGTGTATCACTCAGCTGTAGATCCTCAAATCATCTCTGAATTGGTGCTGACACTGTCCTTCCTTCTGGAGGGTGGCTACCTTTGTTCCCGATGGCCCCTGTGTGTGTTGTATAGAAGCCACCGCTCCAAGCTCACTCCTGTGATGGACTACAATCTCAATACAAATTAGTAAACTAAACATGAGATTGTAGTCCATCACAGGAGTGAACTTGGAGTGGTGGCTACTTTACAACACACACAGGGACCATGAGGAACTTGAATGTACAAATAATTTAAATTTTTGTTAATAGTTAGGGTATTTGAATGCATTTTTGAGATTTAACTCTTTAGTTTAATGTCAGATTAATTACCACAAACCAACTGAAAGTTGTCACCAGTCTTCCAGTGATTTGTAAGCCAATTGGTATGTGGAGAAAGTGCTTGAGAGAGCTTACAGGAAGAAAAGAGTGTGTAATACCAGTGTGGTGGTGTTTACTAGCAGTCTAAAGTGCAGGTGGAGGGCAAGACATGGGGGCTGATTTACTAAAGGCAAGTAGGCTGCTCACTTTGCAAGGGAATTTTCCCTTAGCTTGGTGAATGTGAACATCCATTTTTCAAAGAATACCCAATCACATGCAAAGGAAAAAAAAAAGGACAGTTTTTTTTCCTTGCACATGATGAAAGTCAGCAGAGCTTCACCTCATTTACTAATCTACTAATCAAAGTGCCTGCTTCCCATCTGTAAAATTGCGGGGTCTAAAAATGTATGTTACTCAGCTTAGGCTATACAACAATATCACACACCAGGTTGGATCACGTGTCTGTTTATTAATGTTTTGTAAGTAAACAAGTCAGGGGCGTAACTAGAAATCACAGCAAAATCCATAGCAAAATTTTGTATGGGGCCCCGTGATTGCTAGTCATGCCACTTGCAGAGCCCCAGCGGAGAGTGACCCTGCAGAGCCCACCATAGACTCTCTATAGTGGGCTCTGCAGGGTCTGAGATCTCTTACCTGTCAGCGCCTCTGTGGTCCCCGGGCCCCGACTCCTGTTCCGTCCCCGGGCCACGCCTCCTCTGCTATCGACGGGCCCCGCCTTCTCTTACATCACTGGTCCCACCTGCTCTTAGGTTGCTGGCCAGTGATGTAAGAGGAGATAGGCCCTGCCTCCTCCATTCCGAACACCGCCCTCATCTGCCGCAGCAGCTGGCTGTCACTGACACAGCTCCGCAGCGGCTATGAGGTGAAATGCGCCGTGGCCGCTGCTGGGCTGTGTCTGTGACAGCCAGCACCCCCACATGCCATAGCGACCCAGGCGGCCCCGGCCTCCTGGGTCGCTATGGCGATTGCTACGCCACTGAAACAAGTCCTATATACCTAGTAGTAGTTAGTCACCCACAGCTAGACTCATTCTATAATGTTGAAGATGTTTTGTAGCTTCTCCAAGTCACAGTTCCAATGAGTGTCAGGAGAAAAGCCCCAGCATTAAAATCCACACAGGTACCACAGACCCTAATGCAATCACCATGGAATGTGTAGATGCCGATTATCCAATAACAGGATGGGACTAACAACATCTACAGATTCCATTGGGATTTGATTAAGGTGATATGCTCCCTGTGTGGACTTAAATGTTGGGATATCTTCCTGACAGTCATCAGAACTGAAGAAAACATCTTCAGTATTACAGAACAAGTCTAATTAAATGTGACCAACTACCATTAGCTATACCGTGACCTGGATAAATGAGAACCTTCACAGACAGGTCCTATACACACTATCACATTTGTATTTAGCTGTTTGGTAGGAGTTCATCTTTAAACATAATTAGTAGTGATTTGCCAAATATGCTTTCTGTTGCAGGAATCTCAGCATTGTATTCTGGACTGAAGCCTACACTGATCCGTGCTTTTCCAGCCAATGGTATCCTCTTCCTAACCTATGAGTACAGCAGGAAATTGATGATGCAGCATGCAGGGACCTATTGATCTTTAGCTCATATTGCTTGTGAGAATACGCAGCATCTCTCGGTTAAAGTGACATTAAACCCTCAGATTTTTTAACATAAACCAATACTATAATGTGTGCCTTACTGTAATCCATGGTAGTTTCCCTTCTCTTTGCTGCTCTTCCTTTTAAATCCTCATGTCTTCTCATGCTTGGGGAGAACTTCCCTTTTCAGCTCAGGGCCTCTTCCTGTAGTGCTGGCTCAGGTTACAAGCCTATACAAACGTATACACAGACACCGTGTATCCATTCCTGAGACAAGGCAGTCTGCTGCAAAACAGAAGTTCTGCAGAGCATGAGAACAGTGAGAACTACCATGGATTACAGTAAGGCACACATTACAGTATTGCTTTATGTTATGAAATCTGGAGGGTTTAATGTCACTTTAAGTGGCAATACTAAACACTACAAAATTGTGACATCACTTGTGTGAGAGCTGACATGTGGATGTTGGATGTATGCTTATGTCTGATGTAAGCTTGTAGTCCTTACTCCAGCTTCCAATAGACTTATCACAATGTCCCAGAGATCAGAGAGGTATTACTGTCTCATGTTGGTTGTACCAATGAAGATCTTGCATCTGGTAGGAAACAATCTTCAGTATTTGTCCAATTACCAAGCCCCATGTAAGGATAACAAGAAGTTCCTTGCAAAAAGACAGAAAGCTACATTCTGTATTCTGTTAAAGAACTAGTGTCAGCACCTTGTGCAAATATACCATTCCAAATGCTTTTAACCATTTCAGGTTTTAAGGCAAAATATAATTTCCATTGTATCCGAAGCTTTTTTTGATCAGTGCCCCTGCTGTTTTCTGTGACCTTCAATGCTTCAGATGCTACCACTCCTTTGTGCACCTTGTGGCACGTCCACCCTCTGGGCACTTTGACTTTAGTACCTGAAGGGGGTGGCTGAGGGTACAGGAGATAGGCTGAGATGTTTTATTGTGCCATCCCTAGGGGGTGGTGCCAGAGACATATTTTCCTCCTCTCCTTATCTCATCTCAGGAATGGCTTTACATACTTGTTTGTAAGGATTACAATTAGATAGACTCTCGGAATATTGGTCACAAAACTGGCCAGCAGATTTTAAAGCTTTGGAACACATAAAGAGCCTCATCAGCAATGTTTGCATCTTCATCTGATCATTTGAATGTCCACCAGTGTGTTTAGTTAGCAGATGCTGTCCATGCAAAGGGCCGATTTACAGATAGAATTGGAAGCCAACCGTCATTTAAAAAAGCGAACATGAAGTATGCATTTTACTGTCTGCATAAGAATATAGAGCCCAAACGTTTTTCATTTAGGATAAGGCATTTTTTCAAAACATTTTTTCCCTTCTGTGTCCCATCAGGAAATGTTTCTATATTTCTTGTCCTGTAGACAGTCAGAAAAAATCTCCCCAAAGTGAGGAAAATCATCATTGGAACAAGTGTGCCCATTGGAAGATTTCCTTTCTATTCTTGTTCTGGTGACTCAAATCTCAAAATTTTGGATTTTTCCTTACTTTCAGTTCCTGTAACACTAGCCATAGGGACACACTGAGGGTGAACCTCTCTAGCGGGGACTCAAACAGGAATAAAAACCTGACAAAGGATCTAACCAGTGACGTCACAAGAGGGGTGCGGGGGTACGGCCCGCATCCGGGTGACACCATTGGAGGGGTGAGACCAAAATGACTGACAGTCATTTTGGTCTCACCCCCTCTAAAAAGTTGGGCACTCGGTCATGGACCGAGAGCCAGACAGTGTCAGGAGAGAGGATAGGACTCGGCGGCATACCTCATCCCTTCAGGTGAGCGTCCCCTCCTCTCTCTGCTGGCATCCATCACCAAGATGGCCGTCGGCAGGTGTCAATTAGATGACCATGCATGCGCAATGACGTCATAGCGCACGTGCGTGGTGATGTCACGCACATGCGCGATGACGTCACGGCAGGGTGTCACGCGCTCTCCGCTCCGGGTGACATCCGGCCTCGGGACGCCCCTGGATCTAACCCCCCCCATCTTTCTTTCCAAAACAAAACATAGAAGCTTTGGCTTTAGATACATGGCTGTTTGACTATACAATGTATATTATGTGGGACATGAACCCTGTTATTGATCATTCCTTATAAAGGTATTCACATAACACTCCAAATTTCTTAGCAGTGGTGTCCAAAAAATGTATTGCTTTCGGTTTCTTCAATTTGCTTCTTGCTCTTTGCCTTATTAAATAAGCCCTATAGTCTAAGCAGGGGTAGGCAAGCTCTGGCCCTCTAGCTGTAGTGCAACTACAATTATTATTAGGCAATGCAAGACACTGACAGCCACAGACAGACTCGAAAAGGCAGCTGCATGATAAGATTTGTAGTTTCACCACAGCTGGAGGGCCAGAGTTTGCCAATCCATGGTCTACAGAGTCAAAAAAATGGCTTTATTACCTATTTGATATGCATTGCTTTTATTTTAATTTCTGGGCTTTATGGTATACTTGCTATATAATTCCACACCATGAAATATAGATTCATAAAAATGCTTTAAAGCTAGAATAGCACTCCACAAATATTTAGTACTGAAG
>NW_017306506.1:960116-961528 GCF_000935625.1 Nanorana parkeri | reverse complement strand
TATATACATAATCTATTATATTTACAAAGTGAATATTAGGAATGACTCCCACTGACCAGTTTGCAATATAAAATCCAGATGTTTGATCCCATATTGGCACAGGAGAACCTACATATAGCCTTTCATGTTTTAACCCCTTCAAGACCAACGACGTACAATGTACGTCGCTGGCATCGGGGCTGTTTAAACTTGTAAAGCCGACTGTCAGCTTTACAGTAGAAGCGATTCTGGCGACTCAGCTGTCGCCAGATCGCTTCTTTGGGTTCCACCCGACACCCCTGCCGTCTTTCCCGGGCTCTGTTGCCTCTGCTACGGGCCCGGGACCGGCTTCTTTGGTGTCAGCGGGAAGCCAGGGAGGAGATGGACGAACCTCCGTTCGTCGATCCCCTCCCAGTTCTATGGGACCGGGAGCGACGCGTATTGCATCACTTCCGGTCTCATAGCTGTCAGTGCTGAGCTCTTGAAGCCCAGCTATAAGCTATTGAAGTGCGATCTGCACTTCAATAGTTTATTTGGAGTGTTAAGGTGACCCCCAGCATCACCTTAAAGAGTACCTGTCACCACCATCTGCTATCACTATGTGATAGCAATTAAAGTAAAGTTAAAAAAAAAAAAATCGTTTTTAAAATGATCATTAAATCAAATAAATCTAAAAATAATAAAAAAACATTTTTAAAGTCCCCCGCGAGCACGTGCGTCTTCACGTAAACACGCGTCGGGTGCGCCTACGTATGAAAACGACAAACTCGCTAAACATGTTGGGTATCGCCGCGCACGCTGCAGTGAGAGCAATAATTCTAGGGCCAGTATTTTTGGGTATCTCTAAACTGATGACCTGTGGGGGCTTTTAAAGCGTCTATGGACTTTTTGGGGTACTGAATTTTGTCGCCGTTTCACGGATGCACACAATTTTTAACCTGGGCATGTTGGGTATCTTTTTACTCGTTGTAACCTCATCTTTTATATTTTAAAAACAAAATTGGTATTTTATTGTGTTTTGGGTCATTTTAATACATTTTTCACTAAATTTGGGGGTTTGATAAGGAGTTACGCTAATATCGTGCAACATAAAACAAATGAAGAAGAAAAAAAAAAGGCCTCAGTCATGAAGGGGTTAAAGGCCATCTTCAGGGAAAACAGAAAACTTCCCTACCAGTGGGCCTACCAGAGCGTAGGGGGTAAGAGGCTGGCATTTCTTGTAGCCTGGGGGTAAGAAGCTGGCAGATCTTGTAGCCTGGGGGTAAGAGGCTGGCAGTTCTTGTAGCCTGGGGGTAAGAGGCTGGCAGGTCTTGTAGCCTGGGGTTAAGAGGCTGGCAGATCTTGTAGCCTGGGGGTAAGAGGCTGGCAGTTCTTGTAGCCTGGGGGTAAGAGGCTGGCAGGTCTTGTAGCCTGGGGGTACGAGCCTGGCAGGG
>NW_017306506.1:871742-958019 GCF_000935625.1 Nanorana parkeri | reverse complement strand
AGCCTGGGGGTAAGAGGCTGGCAGATCTTGTAGCCTGGGGGTAAGAGGCTGGCAGATCTTGTAGCCTGGGGGTAAGAGGCTGGCAGGTCTTGAAGCCTGGGGGTAAGAGGCTGGCAGTTCTTGTAGCCTGGGGGTAAGAGGCTGGCAGGTCTTGAAGCCTGGGGGTAAGAGGCTGGCAGATCTTGTAGCCTGGGGGTAAGAGGCTGGCAGATCTTGTAGCCTGGGGGTCAGAGGCTGGCAGGTCTTGTAGCCACTTCCCCCCTACACTCCAGTGGTCGGAGGCCCACTGACATTATCAAGTACAGTGCATAGGCATGCATTATACGTGAAGGCACCAAGGGACAGTCCACAAGCCAGGGCATAGGGGGAGATGAGTGGCAACACATCTCCCCCTATGAAGAACACATGCCATACAGGAACACTCCTAGATACTAAATTGGTGTCTTATTGACACCAATTATTCATACCAGTGATTAAGGAATCAGGGGGATCAATGGGGACGTGCGCCAAACTTGGGAAACAAAGTCCCGCAAACGTGTGGGAACGCCCTGGTGTGAATGGGGCCTTTAGCAGGTCATTGCCACTGTTGTCGCTGTAACACAGCGGGCCAGTTATAAAATATAAACAAACCCGCGGGTGCTTTTGGTTTGCGTTCTTTTGTGCAAGTTCCCTGTTCCCAATCTGCTTGGACTACAGGCACAGGAGGCCATCGCATTTGACCAAAATTGTCCTTCCACCAAAATGATGTTCTGTTGTTTTGTATGTAAATTTTTAAAATATGTGAAAAATTGAGAAACACTCCAAGGAGAATGTCTGTAAATTATGTAGAAGAGTTCAACCAGATGTATTTTTGTATTGTCTACTACGCACTTTATCAGCAGAGATCTGATATTGCTGTTTTAGAAACGTGCTACAATAAAATTGGTCTCCAAAATAGAGTGTTTTGTGTTCTATGCTAGGTTTTTGTAGAACTGTCACTTATTAAACCTAAAGAACATAAAGTTTATACTTATATTTATACACCCGACTATTTTTATCACTACAAAAGTGTATATCAAGGCAAATTAAAACAAACAAAAAAAACGTTTATTACATTTCTGGAATATATGCATAATTCCCCATGTTTTCTTCCTTTAAACACACTGCAAGTACGGAAAGATAACTGTTAATGTGCCAGAAATACACTTCTACCTTCCTCTTTGACATGACAACACAGCTCAGAATTCCAAAGCAGGTGGTGTCAGCCCTGCCTACTTCATTTCTGTTGGACTACAAAGAACACAGACCTCTCCTCATCCCCACCCCCTTATCTCCATAACCCCTGCACAGGCAGAGAGCACAGTGAGTTCTAGCAAAATCAGCAGGTATGTTGTGGACTTACAACAGATATAAGGAAACACTTTAAATGGTATATTTAACAGACCGAAAAGGACTTAGGTGTCTATTTATAAAAAACAATTTGCATAGCTTATTTGTCCCGCAGAACTGCTGGTACCTTGCTGCTAGTGAAGCAGCTGTTGTAAGAATGGGAACTCTAATGTTCCTAGGCTATTGTCTCTTCTGGTCACAATGTTGACATGTGGCCCATAGTAAAAATTCATAAAGATCCTAGAATGAATCTGGAAAATACCACATTCTGGCCACTAGATGGAGCTGAGGAACATAGGAAATAAATACATCTTAGTAGCCAGAGATACAATGTAACAATTCTAGAGAGCACTTGAAGGAATCAGGCTGGGTTCACACCTGGGCGTTTTTCAGTGCTGATCGAAGCGCTGAAAAACGCTCAGCAAGTGAAATCCCATCATTTCCTATGGGCATGGTTCCCACCTGGGCGTATTTCAGCACGTGGAAATGCGCTGAAAAACGCCCTACGTCCAAACAAGTACAGGAGCTTCTTTGGGGTGTTTTTTCGCGCTTATCCATTGGTATTCCCGAGTGTGGCTCGGGGTTAACAAAGCGGTAACCCCGAGCCACACTCGGGAATACAGCGTAGGTCTTACCTTGTCCGCGATCCCGCGCTGTGTCCTCCGGCCACTTCCGGGTTCCATCCCTTGCCAGCGTCTTCGTCGCAGGGGGGCAGAACCGGCTGGAAGTTTGAAAGTTAAAAAAAAAGATAGAGAAAATAAAGTAAAAGAAAAACAAAAAAATCATACCGCCAGTGAGGTATAAAAACGAGCGTCGAACGCACGTTTCACTGAACTAAAAAACGTGCTAAAAACGAGCTGAAAAAACGCGCCTATAGTAACGCCCAGGTGTGAACTCTGCCTCAGCAGATAAATGTTCGGATAGCTACTACAGGGATCCCCATTGTTTTGCTCCATTCTCACAATAGCTGGTTAATTCGCATAGAAGGAATGTACATGCAGTTTCATTGGACAAAACCTATGCAAACTATTTTTTATAACTAGACCTTCCAAAGTATCTGCTATACAAATGTTATCAATCAGTTTTATTGATCTCTGGCGTCCACAGAA
Organism: Nanorana parkeri; assembly: GCF_000935625.1. Classification (NCBI taxonomy): domain Eukaryota; kingdom Metazoa; phylum Chordata; class Amphibia; order Anura; family Dicroglossidae; genus Nanorana; species Nanorana parkeri. Next base: position 955,542 of record NW_017306506.1, on the reverse strand, counting down.
TGTATAAATGGCATCCCTTAGATGCCCATTTTCATGGGAATGTGGGGACTTTAGGTTAGATGCATTTTTTGGTGTTTTTTGTCAGTTTTTTGTATTTCACTGCACTGCCTCTTTAAGAGTATCCAACGGTGGATTTTTTCGGCGGGAAAAAACGTTATTTTGGCGGGAAAACATCGCCACGAGAATAGATGGCAGTTGGAATTTATGCCCTATATAAAGGAGGTGCGGATAGGATTGAAACATCCAGTTAGAATCCCGTTTTGAAGCTTCCCTCCCTCCCTCCCTAGTCGCTGTATTTTTATGTGGTTTGTCACCTCAGGAGAGGGGGACTATTCCCTTGATTAATATATTGCTCGAGTTTCGAAAACTGGGCAATATGGTTGAAGTTTAAGAGTTATTGGTTGATTATTAAGATTGGTTATTAGAGTATGATTTAATATTTATCCAATAAAAATGCCGCGGCCAATTAATGCCAATTAAATAAAAGAGTGTTGAGTGATTTATTTATTTAGAGTTTAAGTTAATATAAACATATGTCACATACAGTCCCAAGTCTTTTATATATTTTACTTTGTGTTTATCCTGTTAGCACTTGTATGGCTTCTGGAAAGGATAACTTTTTAAATGTAGCTTCCTTATAACTCTCTGCTTACTGTCAACTCTTTAAACTAGCCACAGAGATTATTAAAGTAGTATTAAATGCTCAATCTTTCTTTCAATAATGACTCCCAGGGCCATCCCTACAATGAGGCAGTCTGAGGTGGTTGTCTCAGGCGGCATCTAATTAGGGGGCAGTCGGGTGGTGGTGGTGGTGGTGGTGAGACTGGGGGGCAGCCACAGCATTCCAGGCTGCTAAAACTGAACGCTCCCTCATGATGCCGCTGCTCACAGACAGGAGCGATTAGTATGGTCTGCATCAGCCAGAGATGCAGATCACACTGATCCTCCACTGGACCACCACGGAATAATTCCCGCGTGCCCCACTGGACCCCAAAACAGGTAAGCAGAAGAGGGGGCAATTTTTTTAAATTATTATTCATTTTTATTGTTAATAGTTGTGTGTGCTTTATGAGTGTGTATCTGATGTGTGTGTTTTCTAATGAAGATATGTGTGTATGTTTTTAATAAGAAAAAAATCTTATTAAAAATGGTTTAAAGAAAAAATCGGAGTTCATTTCGGGTACAAATGGAAGACATTTTGAGATCAAGGAATTTGTCTCATGCCACACCTCATGCCACCTACGTGTTGGAGTGTCCGTGTGGCCTCCAATACGCGGGTAGAACCAAGAGGGAATTAAGAATTCGAATTAAAGAACACATTAATATTCGAAATGGGTTTGACAAACACAGTGTGTCTAGACATTTTACAGATGCTCACAATAAAGACCCGACAGGGCTCATATTTTATGGTATAGATAGAGTCTATACACACTGGAGAGGGACCAACAGAATGAGAATGGTTTCACAAAATGAAACTAAATGGATATTCCTACTTGATACGATGCAACCCAAAGGTCTAAACATTGAATCGGATTTAAACTGTTTTATTAATAATAGTTAAGAATACTAACATGGATTCGTAGGGGTTTGTACCTCCCATGGATACCTCCACATATATACAAGTAAGAGATCAGAATTGTTAGATTTTTATATACATATGTGGATGATATTGGTACATAAAGGCATGTATACGCTGCTCTTTTATATTTTATATGTCTTGATACCAACACCACTCTTAGGCAATATACACTGAGTGGCCAGATTATTATGACTTTGTTGGGCCGCCTCGTGACTCCACGAGATGTTGAAAGGTGATGCGAGGAATCTGACACTGCACTGTTGCCCTTCTGTTGTCTTGTACCAGTCTTGCCACTCTCCGTTCTGCCCTAACATTGACTAGTCGCTGACGGCCACAATTCGCACGTTCAGACCCAGATTTTCGGCCGACAGTCCAGTCTTTAAACACTTTAACAACAGCTGCTCTTGAATATTTAATGAATTCTGCTGTTTTGCTGATACTCGCTCCATGGCTCAGAGCGCCAACAATCATCCCACGTTCATAGGCTGTTAAATCGCGTTGTTTACCCGTATCTTCAGATACAAATCACTTCTACTGTCGTGGTAAACAACCTGCTTCCCTATTTATAATGGTCTGGCACTCTAGCAACTTCAGCGCCAAATTATAGCTAATTTGCCTACAAACGTCAGCTGGTCATAATAAACTGGCCACTCAGTGTACATTATATTTTATTCACTCATATTCTGTATCTTTATGTGTTTATATTTGTATATAAAGCAAAACAAACGACAAACGCACTCAACAATTTGTTACCAGTTATACAGTAAGGTGCACACGAAATATTTGTATATATACCCATCTATGGTTTTATATGTACTTTTTATATATATATTTTTTTTGTGTTACAGTTTTATTATTAGATATGGGCACACATGTCATCGGTGGATTGAGGGTCAGTTACATCCTACTCTTGGAAAGACCCAATCACTCAGAAGCCATCTAGTGGCGAGGTGAGATTCAGCAGGTGTAGTCTATATAAAAAGGGATTGATGACAGCGTGTTCACTACCTTTTGAAAAAGTCTTCATGACTAAACATGTCAAGGAGGAGTTAACACGCTGATGTCATCAAGCTGATCACTGGGGGAGAACTATATGCCAGTGGAGGAACTATACAGCTCTGCCTATTAAGGCTTGAATGTAAGTTTTTAAAGAATCTATGATTAAAAGTTTTTAAGGATTTCACACTATGTGGCATCTACATTTTTTTCCATGGGGCACTGAATGAACTACAAGGAGAAATGTGCGGAGGAGGTTAATATTGGCCATTTAGAAGTTGGATTGACAGGAATTGGAACAACTTGAACCCACCAAGCAGTTTCTGCTGTTGCCCTTTCTACTGAATCCACTAGGGGGAGTCCTGAGCTTTATCTGGTCTTCAGAAAGCAGATCGTTGTACTATAATGAGAAGCATGTGCAGATACTCTTCATGTTACCCAACACTTATGAAACCCTGACATTACATTGAGAAGAAGACATTCCCTTCTGCCTGACAGAACACTGCTGTTTTTAAAACCCTGTTTCTGGGTATATTTTGTAAATATATAATACGTACAAGGGGACAGCAATGTGTTCATCCTAAATGCAGGCTCTTTATTCATACATATAGGGTGACACTGCCTACTGATTGTTCTCCAGCGTTGTCACCCTGTCATTTGCTCATTCAATAGAGACAACGAGCAGCTCTGCCAATGCACATTGCAGAGACATGGTCCAATGTTGTCACCACAAGGAAACCCATCCACAGAAATGACATGCAACAGCTGCTGAAGGGATTGCAAGGGAAGGGAAATGGCTGCAAAGAGGCTGCAAGGGATCAGCAGTGCTGCTATACAATGAAGGGTAACAAGTGGTAAATATGTTTTCATTAAATAATCTTTATTTGGCACTTTCCTCCGCTCCCACCTCCGCGCCAGAATGTCGGGGGTGGCTGCACAACCTGCGGAGAGGAGAGACTTTGTGGGACTGGTCTTACAGTGGGGAAGAAGCCTATGGGAGTGAAGAATAACATATGAAATAGGGTCTATTACAGGGGTGAGCAAAATTCGGCTTTCCAGCTGTTGTGGAACTACAAATTCCAGGAGCATTGCAAGATTCTCACAGCCCTAGGCATGACTCCCAGAGACTGATGCATCCAGGGGCAGACCTACTGCTGGTGCAGCCAGTGTGGCTCCCCCAGTGGCGAAGGCTGGGGGGGTTCACTGAGCCCGGGGTTCTGGGCCCCCCATTGGAGGTGGCATGGGGCTTTAAGTTTTTTAATTGATTTGACTGCCATGAGGTTCCACGCTTGCTGGGGACCTTACGGCAACCTTCCGGAGAACCACAGCAGTGCCCGTTTACAGCGCCAGCTCGCACATCACACAGCTTTCCACTAGCCTGCACGTCATACAGCTCTCCACCAGCCTGCACTGCTTTCCAACAGCCTGCACAGCTCTCCACTACTCGCACAGCTTGTCCACCGTCCCGATGAGACCCTTCACATCTGCCCCTGCTGCTCTGGTGAGACCCTCCGCATCTGCCCCTGCGGCCCTGTTGAGACCCTCCACATCTGTCCTTGCTGACCTGGTGAGACCCTCCGCATCTGTCCCCACTGCCCTGGTGAGACCCAGAACATCTGTCCCTGCTGCCCTAGTGCGACCTTCTGCATCTGCCCCTTCTGACCTGGTGAGACCCTCCGCATCTGTCCCTGCTGCCCTATTGAAATCCTCACCATTTGTCCCCGGTGAGATCCTCTGCATCTGCCTCTGCTGAGACCCTCCACATTTGCCCATTCTAAGACCCTCTGCATCTGCCCCTGGTGAGATCCTCCGCATCTGCCCCTGGTGAGACCCTCCGCATCTGTCCCTGCTGCCCTAGTGAAACCGTTAACATTTGTCCCTGGTGAGATCCTCTGGATCTGCCTCTGCTGAGACCCTCCACATTCTGCATCTGCTCCTGGTGAGATCCTCCGCATCTGCCCCTGGTGAGACCCTCCGCATCTGTCCCTGCTGCCCTAGTGAAACCGTTAACATTTGTCCCTGGTGAGATCCTCTGGATCTGCCTCTGCTGAGACCCTCCAAATTTGCCCCTTCTAAGACCCTCTGCATCTGCCCCTGGTGAGATCCTCCGTATCTGCCCCTGGTGAGATCCTCCGCATCTGCTCCTGGTGAGATCCTCCGCCCGAGATATCAGATCGGCACCCTGGACCAGCACAGAGTATACATCAAATTCATATACTATTCTGCATTGCTGTATAATGGATTGCTGGGATTTGTAGTCCTTCTACAGCCAGTACCATTCTGCATTGGAGGGTAGGTTCCTCTGTACAGAGAGTGATGTGACTGACTCAGTGTTCTCTGTACAGCACTATGGTACTTTCTTTTATTTTCATAGCTTAATTGAACAAACTGAAGAGAGGACCTTATTGGTTGCCATGGGAGGAATAAACACATTGGGAGGAATAAATTCCTCCCAATGTGTTTATGCACATTGTGGAGGTTGGATGAATAATCTAAAACAGAGTTTAAGGACATTAAAAAAATGCCCCAAACCTGTCATGATTCACACTCATATTACGAGCATACGAACGTGAATTACGCAATGTATAAATGGGTGTGTATAGGCATGCAGATGTAAATTAATTCTAGTGGCTAGAATAAATAATAATAATAATAAATACATAAGTAATTTAATTTTAAATACCCCCCCCCCTCCCCCCCTTACTCTTTTCAAAACTAAAAAAAAAAAAAAAAGTTTTGTCTTCAGTTCTACTTAAAAAAAAAGCATAACATCTTGTGCTTTATTGACTCCAAGTTATTATACAATTTCTTTTTCCAGTCTTTACAATCGTAACTCATCAGCTGTAAAGGGTTTTGTGTTCTTTATTAATGATAGTGATCTCCATCTGCAGAGCTATGTAGAAAGTAAGGACAGCCCTGTTGCACGCCAGGGACAAGTATGAGCAGAAAAACATTACACAGCAGAAGGCAGGCTGCAGAGGAAGTGGAAAGTGCTGGCGGAGCAGAGGGGGGGGATAACTTAGGGCCAGTGGGAAGAATGACAGGAATAAACTGACTGATAGGGGAGGACAAGGAGCAAAGCACACAGGAAGAGTCACTGTGATGGAAAAGAAGAGATAGAAGAAGGGACTGAGAAGAAGCCAGCGTGCTACAAGAAGGTGAGCTCCAACTTGTACTAATGCTTTGTTTATACCCACAGCCGCCCTCCCTCCCTGGTCCCTCGCCTGTCCTCCCTGATCGAGTTCATTCAAGAAATATAAGGAGGTGGCAGAGAGCTGGAGAGGACTGGGTGCAGCTTCCCAGGAGTACACTTTATAGATGACCTGGAGACAGCAAGCACACAGGAGCCAAAGGCTAGCGGTAAGGGCAATCACTATACAAGCCACATACAACATTTGTGTAACGCAGTCATATTTTAAAGCAGTAGCAAAGTAACTTTATAAAAAAGCCAAAACCCAGGAGCTCTAAGCCATAATGTGCTTGTATGCGACACCAGGGCATTCTTACCTGAAAAAGCAGTGCCCTCCAGCGCCGTGATCCTCCTCCGGCACTTCCATCTTTGGCTCGGTTTGGCTCAACTCTCTTTTGGGTTTGGTGTCTTGATTGGCCAGTCGACATGAAGCAACTACTAACTCTCTTACTTCATCTCAGTATGCCAGGTCTGTGCACTAAGCTACACATGCGCAGCTCAGCGTATAGAAATTGAAAAAAGGGCAGAAAGGTAGAAAGAAGCTTTTATGGCAGAAGAGACTTAAACTGCCAATACCCTGTAATATTGTATTTATTCAGCCAGTGGGATGAACAAGTAAAATAGAACAGATTCCTCCATAATCAATTATGAGTGTTTATTGAGAAATCTCCCGCTGTCTTCATTGTATTCTGACGGCGGGCGAAAGGGTCATCAAGAACCTGCCGAAATTGACACTGCATGGCCAGCTTTTCACAGTCTATTCTGCCATCAAAAGCCTGCCGATTGACAAAAAAAAATGACTTTGCTTTTACGTTAATGCACCTGAGATTTTCAATTAGAGGAGCTTTACCCCCAAACCACTTCAGATGGGATTCCTAGGGACAGATCTGTTCATTGAAGTCGAATCAATAAATGGTAAGCCTTATCTTTGTAGAAAATACCAGCAAGGCTACAAGTAACATTCTGCTTTTGCTCATATTGACTTTTCATTGTGTTCTTTTTTGTTATTTGTTGTCATATATTTGACTACGTAAGATGTCAGCTGGTCATTTTTGCTGCACCAATGTACTTTGACCATGTTTCATTTTTATGTTTCTTGTTAATAAAGAATTTTTTACAAATACCAGCAGGAATTGTAAATAGATTTGGGGGTAAATGACACATCAGAGATGGTTTGACAGGCACCAGATCTTTAGAACATGGATCAAAGATTTTTTTTTTTAAACATTCTGTAATGTATTTTGTGTTTAAAAACATGCACTTTAAGGAATCGTTCCCCTGGAAGCAAATACAGACATAGGGGCATACGTGCTGCGCACTCCAGGCATACATGGATTGTGCACTCCTGATTGCAGTAGTAGTAATAGTAATAGTGTTGGGCCACTTCACATGGAGTGCAGTGACCGACATCCTCCAGTGACACTAACTTTTGAAAAATTGCTGATCTTTTTGCACTATGAATGAAGTGTAATGTGTCATTTGGGTTGTTGTGGTGTGTTTTAATGTACTGTTCAGCAATTGTGGAACTACAAATCCCAGTGTGCAGTGACAGTTGGACACTGGAAGAATGCACTGGCACTTGTAGGTCAACAAAAGCCAGACCACCAACATTTGTCTACTATTACCCACCATACATATGGGTAGATGAATCCTGAATATAGATAGTTCATATTACTTTTCTGGAACCACAAGTTCCACTATACATCTAACATATCCCGCATTTATACACCTCCATTGGATCTGTCATGTATATAGATTTTTAGTTTATGCATTAAATGTATACAACATCATGGAATGAATGTTAAGAATGGTTAGTATTGTTTTTTGCAGATAGTGGTGATGTGGCATTCAGGGGTCTCATCTTTGATTGTCCACCATTGTAGGCTTTGTTCTGCACATACGGTTTCCCTTTATGCTTACTCTGCAAGTATCAAAAAACTTGCTTCGTACATCTGTGTGGGATGTGTCCAGCAACAACAGTCATGAGACTTCTAACTCAGTTTTTTACACCAATGATATTGACTGTGTAATGACTCGCTGCCTGAATGCTGTTGTGATAAGAAGTGGTGTGTTTGTTTCAGGATGCAGAATCCATTGTTCACTTTCCTACAATCTCCAACTTTGCAAATAAGTAGATTGCTGTATCTGGAAGTTCACTAGGTAAAAAATAAAATAGAATAGAAATAACTGTTCATGTATTTTATTTTATTTTTAAACGCTTTGCTGAGATATTAAAGCTTTTTCAGTAAGGCCTCTTTCAGATGGGCGGTCCGATCAAGTCTGCCTTTCAGTTTTTCAGGCAGATCTGATCGGAAGTCGATGTTACTCTATGGGCAGCCGGAACTAAATGGATGTGCGTCCATTTACATCCGATTACCCCTGACTCCGTCCAGGTCCACAAACCCAAACGGGACAGAATTCCTGACGTCCCAACTCCCCATTGACCTAACACGGGTCCGGTAAGTTCCGTTTTTTTTCTCGAGATGGAGGAAAACAACTGGATGGACATGGATGTCACAATGGTGACATCCGTTTCGTACTCCTCCAGTCAGCAGGGGATCTGCGCAAGGATATGCTGATCAGAAATGACAGGCGCCCATGTAAATGGGGTCTAAGACAGTACATGGAGCAAACACAGGCAATGGACTTTACCAACCCCTCTGAAAAGTGATCCACTGTAGTTCAATGGTTGAGCAGTGTTTTGCTATTATTTAGGAGGTAATACTGCTGCCTCCTGAGTGTCTGTTTTTTGTTTCTTTCTCATGGGGGACTTTTTAGTGAAATACCTTGTTTGGTATGTGGTTGCGGCAAGGTCCCATTGACTTCAATGGGCACGTTTGGCAAGCAGTACTGCCTGCCAAACATAACATGCTGATTTAAAATTAACGTGCTGCAGGAATGTGTATAAGCCCCTCTGTCCACCATGTTAATGTGTAGGTAGACGATCAGGGGCTGGTAAAAACACGATCAGCCTTCTGTTTTTATCGCCCTTTTGCAGCTTGTGTAAACTCAGTCGAAGACTGATTCATGAATTAACAGTGCATGACAATGTATGTAAGATTGCTCCTGTGGCCCCTTGACAGGCTAAAAAAGGTGCAAGAACTTTATAATACAACACACACCAACACAAGCAATACATGTGAACATGACCCATGGAAAACAATGGCTAACTTGACTACATACATTAAAAGTTTAAACACACGTGCTAAAATGTGTAAGTGTGAATGGACCTAAATGCAGTGTAGTACCAAAATCATTCATTGAGAGTCTATATTGTCCTGGTCTGCTTTTAGTAAAAGTGAGTTTTGACAGGTTACGGTGGGTTACTGCACACTGCAATTAACCTGGCCGCACATCTTACCATCTGATTGTACAATTTACTGTTTGAGGGTGTACCTGGTTGGTTATACAAAGATTGTATAATCACATGTGACACTAAAAAAAGGAAAATAAACACAGAGAGCAGCGCAGGAGAACTCATATAATGTAGTTTTGGTAAACAATGTTTAATAAAAAGTATCAATTTGTAAATTGTTCACTTACAAAGGTAACAGCAAGAAGAAACAAATGATCAGCAGTTCGGGGGAAGGAGAGGGGTAAAAGTCCAGCCCTGGCCACAAGCTTGTGTACAAGCTCAGCAGCACGCTGGTGTAAGCTCCACAATCACCAATGACGCCTCCTAACAGGGGACTTGCACACCACCACTGGCTTTCTCTGGCCACAATGACTGCCAACCATGTCAAAATCCATTAACGCATTTCGGAGAGGAGATCCCCTTCGTCAGCCTTTCTAATGGAACTACGGTACCTCTCTACTACATTTATTCAAACAACTTTTTAAGGTGCCCCCTACTTCGTCTAGAAAGACCTCTATTTTGAGGAACAAACGTGTTAGTAGTTTTATGGGCATGGTAGATCTGAGGAAAAAAACTCTTCTCCAATGACCAAACCCCTGTTCAAACTGTTCTGAAGAGTAACAGACCATTGGAGTATCGATGTCAGTGCAGTACTGATCATCATTTGGAAGATTACCAACATTAGGCAAGATCTGTGGCTGAACAGGAAGTAGAGGGCCATGCACATTGTTCTTTTATGAATAAAGGTGCCTGACCGAAACAATCTCTAATTTTAGGAGATGGGACAACTTCCTCCATCCCTGCTGCTCCTCTTTTTTTAGGAACTCCCCCAGCAACAACAGGGTGTAGATGTGGCTGTAAAAATAGGGAACAAAAGGGGAAGGCAGACCCCACCAAACAGTGGCGGACCTAAGGAACAAAGGGCCCTGGTGCAAGATTTTTTTTTGCCCCCCCCCCCCCCAAAAAAAACACAAGCACAGCGCTCTCCTCCTGCAGCGCTCGGCCGGCTGTCACTTTCTCTCCTCCCCGCTGGGACACAGAGCAGCGCCCAGCGGGGAGGAAAGAAAGCACGGATGCGCTGCTATATCAGCAGAAAAATTGCACTTTTGGCATTTAGCCAAAAGTGCCATTTCCGGCAGATATCTTTTGGCGGCTGATATATTGGTGCAACCCTGATATTTACAGCAATGCAGAATGGCACAGGCTATAGAGGACTACACATCCCAACAATACTTTATATAACAATAGCATTTTTGTATAAAGTACTGCTGAGATTTGTAGTCCTCTATAGAGGGTCCAATTGTGCATTGCTGCAACAGTACTTTAAAAAACATTAGGCTACAAATAATAATTATTTTAATGAATTATTTACCCTTACCTCTTCTGGCTGGTCTTCTGTCTTCATCTGTTTCCTATGTGTTTTCTGTTTGCTGGGTCCTCACTGTCCGGGAGTGTCGGATGAACGGATGATCCGACACTCTCGGCGCAGAGATGGGGGGCCCGCTGGCCGCTGGGTACCGATCCGGCACTGGGACTGTGCTGGGCCCCCCACAGGCCCGAGGCCCTGGTGCGCCCGCACCGCCTGCACCGGCGGTAGTTCTGCCACTGCCACCAAAGATGACAACTCATCTGCATGTGATTATTATACCACTATAATATAATATATCCTCTAGACAACATAATGATGATGAAATGTATCTCTTACAAAAAAGTTTGAATTTTGCCCCTTCTAATGAGTCTAATCTCTTTAGTCTCTTCAAGGATTTGAAAAGGTTGGTGCTGCTCACAATTAAACGTTTTTACAGTGTTAAACCTCCCTATAGAATAGAGAAAGGAAATACTACAGGTAGAGAAGAAGTCCTGGATATAGTAATGGATGAACTTGACCAGTAGGCACTTAATGTGTTGGAAGAATTATGTGCCGAGGTAAAGTCACATCCCCCTATTCCCTATAGGAATTCAGAGTTTATCAAGATCAAGTCAAGTCAAGATATCAACGTCCATACAGCTTTCAAACCCAAATCCATTTTCTATCCTCACCATGAAAAGGGCCCCTTTATTGAGACCTTTTATCACATGGTGTATATTGGTAGATCTGGTAGGCCAACGAGGGTGCAGGCATTGCGTTCTTTCATCATAAAGCCTACATTACTGAATCTCTGTGCCTGTTGTCAGACAACACTACTTATAAGCTTCTTAGTAAGGACTCGCTTTTAAAAAGGAGCTCTTCATTTTGATTTCATAAGCTTGTGGAGATAAAATTATATGAAAGCAGAAAAAGGCTTTTTTGTACTGTGTTTTTTACAACGCACTATACTTCTATTATCTTCCCAAGGTTTAAAAAAATCCTGTTTACCCCCAGGAATACCAATTATAGCCTATATGAATAGCCTGTCTTATGGCCTCTTGGATAATGCTGATTCGTTTTTGCAGCCACTGGTGATGTCCATTTCCTGCTTATATAAAGGACTCTAGCCACCTTTTGGAAACTCTGGAAAATGATTTATGGGTAAATGACTACATATGGATTTTCCTTGATGTGACATCAGTGTAAATTTGATATGACCTTTATAACCCATCAGGTGGATCTTTCTACCTTACAGTTTTTTCTGTCCAAAACAGCCACCGGGAGAAATTCCTGGTGGAAGCAACAAGTTTCGGCTTCTACCATAACTATTTCAGTTTTCTTGGCAAGTTCTTTCTCCAGATCCATGGCACAACTGTGATGGCAAATTTGCCCCTAGATATACCAATCTATTCATGGGATATTGAGAAGCTTTGTATATCTGGCAAAATAATCAATTCACAAGGCATTAGGCTTTTTACAGATGCTACATTGATGAAATAATTTTTCTCGGAAAAGGTAATGAAAATCTGGTTACTGATCTTGTCAAATATTGTAATGATAACCCCTTTGAAATGAAACTAAATTGGACATAACTGTTCTCTGGCCAATCAGATTTTGTCTGTTCGGGGTTGCATTACGTGCAAGGTCATGTGACTTTGTTCCGAAAGGAAAATTGGGATGATCTGAAATCTGAATAACAAACCAAATCAAATTTTGGATCTAAAGTCCAAAAAATGAAAGAAATAAAAATCCGAATCGATCCGAAACAAAACAAATCTTTTTGCGGGGTTACATGTCTAATTTTACCTGCATCAAATCAGTTGCCATTACTGTCAGTGAAAGAGGAGTATTCGCTTTGGCTAGTTCTGTAGAGTAAAACAAAACTGTTCTTCTGTGGACAATTTTAGGAGTAAAGTCCTTTGGAAACAAATTCCCAGACAAAAGATATGGCCAAGGTTTGCTGAATCAATCAATCAATGAAAAATATAATCGTTCATATGAACTTCCTAGAAATAAAAAAAGTCTAACTTCAATGAGAAAATCTAGAGATGTGCCTGCTGGGCCTCTTTTTATCAGTTTACTGATAGACATTTCTCTAATCCGAGGATCATACGATCATTTTGTTGAATGATCCAAGACTCAAGTTGCAGCTCCCCAATGTACCAAGGTTGATTTTCAGGAAGACTAAAAGCATTAAGGATGCCATTGTTCCTAGCAAGCCTAAGAATCAGAATTATGGACCTGGTCAACAACTTCCAGCTTTTTTGTCTCTTATCGGTACATGTCAATGCAGAAAATGGTGATGTCTGGCCTGTAATCATATAAAACATGGCCAAAAGCCTTTCCAGGACAAAAAAGGAAAACATACCAGATGAAAGAATTTATTACCTGTTCCACTGCCTTTGTGAGCTATCACCTCAGAATCATTTTAACAAAGCAGGTAAAGCAGCCCTTGCATAATTGCACCCAGTACTTCAAAAACACTTGAGCTATTTTACATTTCAAAAGCACCTATTTCCTGCAGGAAAGTAAATGTAACTAAGGTCCTACTGTTGAAACCAGACAACATTTACACTAGTTTATTGTATGTGTCTGAACAATTCTGGAGCAACTAGTTTGCTTGTTTCAGCAACATGTTAAGTGCAGTAAACTGTAGCAGAGCATTCCTCTATTCCTGATACTAATATAGTAAACTGTAATCTATCCTTATTTAGTTTACAGTTATGCATATATTGCTAATACAATATGATACATATTCCATCTATTGCCCCAGATGGACTTTATAAACATTGAGGATGTTTCCAAATGTCCATATATTTAAAATGGCCATCAAGACAGCAACATATAGGCTCCATTTCCTTTCCTAAGTCAATGCGCCAATACAATGCAATCTTGCTATAGTTGTTTAGGCAACCCTGATGCTAGGATAAATAAATTAAATGAATTAAAGTATTCAACACCTTCCTTTATAGGGTACCTCTGTTTGGTTTTTCTTATCGTAGCATCAGGATCACTTTAAAATATCCCTGTCATTTAAAAAAAGATGCCCAAACTAGTGTACCTGCAAAATAAGGAATACTTATCTTTCCTGCTGTCTGGCCCACCTGTTCTGTGGAAATTCTCCTCTGAAGTCCTCAGTAAAATCAACAGTTCCAGAAATGTCAATCTTTTGTTCGGTGGCTACTATAAATTTAGTGATTGCCAGAGCTGTAGACAGTCTGGCTGAATTATATTTGGCAGTTACCTGGTTAATTTCAGGTGTCTGGCATTGACTGTACCTATCTGGGTGGAGTGTGACTCTACATTTAGTGTGGGACATCCAATGGGGGACACTGTAAATGTGTGAGCAGTTCAGCAGCCAATCACTGGGATTCTCTCAACCAGTGTTGCATGCTGGGTAAGTGCTTATATACTCAAGGGAATTGCCATGTGCTCAGTTCTAGTTCGGGCTCCAGCCATGGATTAGTCCAGATTGAGGTGTGGTCCTGCCATCCCCTAGGCTAGGCCTGAGCCCTGGGGTGTAGATGCTGGACTGCGGGAAGTGTTTATCTAGGCCTCTAGTATGGAGGAGGCCTTTGCTATTGTCAGAGGAGGAGAACCTGGGAAGCTGGTGACTGCTGGAGGTGCCTGGAACATAGTGGACCTCAAGAGCAAGTCTGGTGTCTCTCCTGCTGAGGATCTGTGCTCATCCCTGCTCATCCGCTGCTCAATTTTCTACCCACTGTACTAGCAATGGATCTACACTGAGATGCTAAAAAGGGGCTGGTAAGTCTGGAGTCTATGTCTGTACTACACTGTATATCTAGGATCCCTATGCCCTCTCTCCTCAGTGTGAAGATGTTAATAAAAGTTCTTCAGCATTATACTTTTTGAGTGGATAACAGCTTTGTGGGCACTAGAAAAGGGCGGTCAAATGCTAATGGGGCAGCTGAAGACCAAAACCTAGACAGACTACTGATGACCCGGGTTATTCCGATGGCTCCTTCGGGGGTGAGCGCTACATTTACATTGTGTGTGTTCTCTAAGATCTGTATGGTTTTTGGGTTTGTACTCTATGCTTTGTGAGCTACAGTATGTGTGCTCTATCTGATACACTCAACACAGCGCTGAATATTAACTAAATAGATATAAACCAAGCGTTCCTCTAACAGCTCTCCGACTCAGTATATAGCATTATCTCCCGACTCAGGCTCCAACGCCTGAGTCGGGTAATACGGCTATATACTGAGCCGGAGTTTATATCACTGTTTTCATATTTATTGTGTATTTATTGTGTAATTTTTGTTATGGATTACGTTGCTAACCGAACATGCAATATGTAGTATCTGTTTAATTCTTGTATTTCACTTTATCACACATTGATTATTGGAATTGATTGAATGATTCTTAATGAATTTTTTGTAATAATGTTTTTGAATAATTAATTTTATTCTTTGGTAAATATATTTAACCACTTCCCGTCCGCCGAACGCTGAAAGACAGCCAGACGGGAGTCTCCTGGATGCGGGTGGGCGTCTTTAGACGTCCTTCGTGCTGTGCGCGGTCGAAACCGCCAGGATTTTAAACGGCCAGACGGCCAGCGATGGCCATTTGCATACAAGCGGTCTGGCGCCTGTAAAGACGCCCGATCGCTTGTATGATGCAAGTCAGGGTGACCCCCCCTCTTACCTCTTCTCGCCGTCCCCACGATTCCGGGCGTCATCCATCCTGGGCGATGTGGCGGCTCTGTGCACTGAGAACGGAGGGAGATCAGTACAGATCTCCCTCCGCTCTCCTCCGGGTCTCTGAATGCAGGAAGTAATGTATATTACATCACTTCCACATTCCTCTGTCACTCTCAGGTACAGAAACCGGAGAGAAGCTGATGAAGCACATCTGTGCTTCATCAGCTTCTCTGGGGAGTCCCTAGGTGACATTAGGGGTCTTAGAGACCCCTGATGTCTCCATAAAGGGGACCTGTCACTGTAATTTGTTATTACATAGGGGACTTCTTTGCACCCTATGTGATAACAATAAAGTTAAGTGTAAAAAAAAAGTTTAAAAAAATTGCTCACAAAATAAAAAAAATTTACACACACAAATAAAAAATAAAAAAGTTTTTTAAAGTCCCCCACCCCCACATAGATGCGCAAAAATGCATTAGGTGTGCCTTCACGCAAAAACGACGAATGCACTTATTACGCCGCACATGTTACATATCGCTGCGAATGTCGCAGTGAGAGCAATAATTTTAGGGCCATCAATTACTGATAACAGTAAAGTGATGAGCGCTAAAATCTTTTAAACCAATGCCTATGGCCAATTTTTGCTATGATAGTTTTTTGCAAATTCGCGGGCGTGCACAATTTTAAGGCTTGGCATGTTTGGTATCTATTTACCGGATGTGACCTCGCCTTTTTATATTTTACCAAAAAATTGGGTAAAAATAAATGTTTCCTAAAATAATAAAGGGAAAACCGTTTTTGTAAAAAAATATTCTGTACTTTTTTGTTATATAGTAAAAAATAAAACCCCCAGTGGTGATTAAATACCACCAAAAGAAAGCTCTATCTGTCCACAAAAAAATGGTATAAAATGAATTCAGTACAACGTTGCATGACGGAATAAACGTCAGTTAAAGTACCGCAGCGCTGAATACTGAAAAATGGCCTGGACAGGAAGGGGGTGTAAACACCCCGGTCAGCAAGTGGTTAAATAAGGAAAACAAGTTTTTTCACTTTTGGTTTATATCTATTTAGTTAATATTCAGCGCTGTGTTGATTGTATTAGATTTGCAAAAGCTTTCAGCTCCTTTTACATAGCAGTTTAGTAGTTTTATTGATTTAGAATTCTTTCCTAAAGCGCAGATTATTGTTAAATTATTTATGTGTGCTCTATGTTGACTATACTCTGTGATATGCTACCCTTTTTGTGCTATGAGCTGTGACTTTCAAGAACTTAAATCCCAGTTTTCCAGAATGGTGGATCATTTTTCCGATCCTTATAAAAGAGGGGGTTTTTTTCTATTTGTACAACTTTGGCTGCACTGCACCTGTTTGCTTTCTATTGGGACTGCACATGTCATTTACAAATGCATGTAGGACTGAACATAGTTCTGAACATAGTTGTGCTAGTTACATGCCTAGGTTCTTTTTTTTGACCATGATATTTTCACCACACAATACCGGTGTTTACTTACCCTTACACAATAGGATTAAGTTACTGTAATTACTTTCTTGCTAAATGCAAGTCTGTCCATTAGGATTATTTGCAGCTAGAGTTATAATTTTATTATTAACACATACTTGGCACTGAAATGAATACAGGTGCTATTATTGTATTGGAACTCTCTGTCCATTGTACACACATCAGCACTAGAATTGACTGCACATGTAACTTGTGACCTAGAACAAAAGGGAGATGTTTGTTGCTTTATGCAACATAGATAATATGATAAGGTACGCTTGAACCAACATGGCAAGTTCAGTTTGCAAACGCAACAAAGGAGTATAAATTTCCTCTCCTCTGACAACAGTGTTTATGAAGTTGTGCTACAGTTGTATGATGGATATTTTAAAACTGGACCAAGGGAGAATGTTAATTTTGCTAGAGGAGCCAATTACCTAACTGCTGTTTATGGTATGAAATAATATATAGGGAATGTCTGCTGCTGGAATTGTGTATCTAAGCGAGTTATTCAGCTGCTTTGTTGGATTAAAGTACATTAAAGTGACACTAAACTCAGGAGTTAAATCTTAATAGTGAAGGTACTTCAATGCATTTTTTTTTTCAATTCAATAATTTTTATTGAAAACGTCAGGCAATACAGTAGGCATACAGTACACCACAAGTAGAGTCTGAATAAGCAGTGACTTCAATGTATTTTTAACATAAATGTATCTTATGTGTGCATCATTCGGCTGTAGTTTCTCAAATCATCTGTGAATTGGTGCTGACACTGTCCACTGAAGGTGGTTTGTGCTTAGGGGCTGCATGGAAGACACCTAATGCCTCAGGGTGGTTGGATCATACCTGCATGGCTGGCTGCCCTTTTGTTTACACAGCTAGATTTATAGCTGTTGTTTCAGATTACCACATTATAATTGGTGTTGTAGTAATAAGTGTAGAGTGAATCATGCAAATTCCATTCTGGCCAAAAAAAATTCCATGCAAGAAACATTTGGCGAACTCATGTTTACAGGCTTTTTGCATGAACTAATTTACTTTCAACTGTATGTAAGATTATTATATATTATATGCATACTCATTAGTGCTGTGCCAGCTAAGAGCATTCATAATTATTACACAGGGAGTTTTACTTGTGTTAGGTATGTGATGTATTGTAACGGCAACCGCCGTCACCGCTCACCTGGGAATCGGGGGGTACAGGGTTCTGCCTCACGGGACGGGCCGTCTGCGTTCCGGCAGGGTGCGCGCGCATCTGCTTCCGGGTTCAGACGGCGGGTGCGTTCCACCTTGGCACGCGGAAGTGCTTCGTCTCGTTCGGCGGCTCCTCCCCCCGCCTCTTAGCCCTATATAAACGCCCCAGTGAGACAGTATGGCGTTCCAATATTGAAGACTGAACGCCTGCTGTCTCCTGGGACCCCCCATACCATCCAACACTGCTACCTTCTACAGAGGACCTTCAACGAACTCCACTTGGACCCCCAGCTCCTTCTGCTACTCCATTTAACCGCAAGTACCCTGGCATATTGCTCTCCATTGAGTTAAACTAACTGTGTGTACAGAGAAGCTGGATTAACTTGCATGCTCCATCTAGTGGTCCTTTTGGAGAATACAACTTTACCTCTAAACCATAGCTGTTATCGATACTAACCTAATTGACAACCTGAACCTTACATCTTCTATTATTGTTACATTTGATGGGGGTTATGCAGTAATAATCCCATCCATCCTTTTACTTCTGTTTATTTTGGCTGTGATGCTTGAACCCTAACTCCCCGTTAAGATTGGGAGTGAAACCAGGGTTCCGTCTGATTGGCCTCCGCAGTTGTGATCCACAAAACCCCAACCTCACACCAGGTGTTACATGTATGTGAGTTATGACTCATATAGTACTCAGAACAGAATACAAGGTTATGTCATCATTGTTTTAATCATCATGGTGAGTATGGTAGAAACTATTTTTGGACACCTTTCAACATGTGTATAGGTTCTATGTGTTTCAAGGCTAAATAGATGTAGTGATTGTGTTGAACTATAGGTTAAATTTGATGGATGTAATAAACAAAGTTTGTATGTAGGCAGTGCCAATGCCAATTCAAAGGGCCAAACTAGACTGCCGGAAAAAGTAAGATGGTACTACACTCTAAATGAATGAATTGGCAAGGAGTGGAATGCCTCCAGCATTTTCAGATGCCCTGCGTGAGTAAAGCTTAGGCTCACTTTATTGAGAGTGATGTGAATAGTGTCATTGAGTAGAAATGCCATCATTTTCACTCCACATTTAGTGTACAGTTTCATTTGCTCCAAAAACACTCCAATTTTAAGTAATTGGATATTTAAAGTCACTTCATTGTTAACACTAACTAAGGGGGTTATTCAATAAGGCGCCGAAGGCAGCTGAATGAATAACCGAACCAAAGTGAAGTGAGCCAAAGCCTCTTCGGCTGTTCACTGCAGCACTATATGGCTATTTTTAGCCGTACATTGGCTGCATTAGGCCCGCTTCACCTCACTTCGGTTCGGCTGAACAGCCTCAGCACGTTAGACCAAACCGAAGGGAAGAACGCATTCGCCGTTGCAACATCTGGATTAGCTGAGGTCAACGTTCGGCAGTTAAATCCCTGCTGTTCACTGCTATTCTCAAAGGGTGACGAACAGCGGAAAGTGAATTGCTGAACTGTCAGCTCAGCATTTGGCTCGGTCATTCTGTTCGCTACCTCAGACCCAGATAGCAAGCAATTTTGCTGCAAGTTTGAAAATTGCAAGTCTCCAGACCAGAGGGCTTGCAGAGCTCTTGCTAAGACCTGCAGGACTGTTCCTGTAGACTTGCCAAGCAAATTTGCTACAAATTCAAAAAGTGTCAAACTAGAACTTGTACTGCAAGTGTTCTGCAAGTCTACAACTTGCCAGGAATGTGTGCAGCAAGTTAACAAGAATTACAATTTAACCCTATCACAAGTTTGTGGCAAGTTATCCTTGCTATCTGGGGAGGTAGCGTACAGAATGAAAAATTTCACTGTAAACAAAAACAAAACAGCGTGGGGTCCCCTTCCCAAATTTACCAGACCCTTTAGGCTTGGTAGGAATGTTAGGAGGATCCCCCAATGTAAAATAAAAAAAATGGTGGGGTTCCCCTACAAGGTCATACAAGACCCTTTAAGTATGGTAGGATTTTTAAGGGGGACCCCAACTGCCAAAAATCGGGAAAAAGTGGGGTGCCCCCTAAAATGCTATACCAGACCCTTAATCCAAGCAGTGGCCTGGCAGAGCAGGAAAGTGTAATGGTCGTACCCCGGTGAGGTCCGGTGCCGCCGTCCGTCGCGGGCCTGTGCATACACGTCGGGTCCTCTCCTCCTCGGGTCGCACACATCGGGTGACGGCTCCTGGTGTCAGTGCCCGGAATCGT
Source organism: Nanorana parkeri (assembly GCF_000935625.1). NCBI lineage: Eukaryota > Metazoa > Chordata > Amphibia > Anura > Dicroglossidae > Nanorana > Nanorana parkeri. The sequence goes on along the minus strand of NW_017306506.1, from coordinate 935,503 downwards.
GCTGCGCAGGCGCGTTATCGATCGCCGGCGCCTCTCTCTCTGCCGGGAGATGCGTCCTGCGCAGGCGCGCCCCGTAGCTCCGCCCCCTCTAGAGCGAGCGCTCGGCTTAAAGCCGCCGCTCGTTAGTTGATCGGCGTCCCACTATTGATGTAGGTGGACGCTGATCAACTCAGCACGCCACACGCTCCCTGGACCTCAGCAAGCCGTGTCACTGCCGCAACACAGCAGGCTCCAACCCGTGTCCCTGCCTCAAGCCAGCTCCAGCCTGTGTCACTCTGCCACGAACTCCAGCAGAACAGCAAGTATCTGTAGAAAGAGCACAAGCTGGCTCCAGGTCTCACAGACCAGACAGGAATACTCTCAGCTACTACTAGTTAAACAACTGCTGTACTGTTCTCCTCATGTTAACTTATCAAATTGCCATACTGCTCATCTCATGGTGATTTAGCCAAATGCTGTATTGTTAGTTATACAAATGCTGTATTGCTCATCTCATACCGATTAGCCACTGCTGTGTTTCTCATCTCATGCTGAACTTAACCATTGCAGTACTTCTCATCTCATGCTGAACTTAACCATTGCAGTACTGCTCATCTCATGCAACCAGACCATTGCCATACTGTTTACCTCATACTGGTTATACCCACTGCTGTGATTAACCAGGTATAACTGTGTCTACTCGGCTCCCTTAACCCCAGCGGGGAAATTATGTGAAGCAGCTCCCTCTCAGTCTCATACAAAAACGGGGCACGTGAGGGCAGCTGTTACTCTGATACCCTTACCCAGACACCGCAGTTGTGATCCATATTCGATAAGAAGACCCGGTCCGGGGCGATTATTACAGAAAGAGGGATGGATGAGCGAGCCCCCCCTTCCTGCACCATACCAGGCCACAGGCCCTCGACAGGGAAGGTGCTTTTGCATGCCAATGAGGACAAGGGCCTCTTCCCCACAACCCTGGCCCGGTGGTTGTGGGGGTCTGCGGGTAGGGGGGCTCATCTGCATCTGGGTACTCCCTTTCATAAAGGGAGCATCCAGATGCTGCCGCCACCTTGTGAATGTGTAAGGGTTTAGTTGTTAACCCTACTCATTCACCAAAGAGTTAAGTAACAAGTAAATAAAAACACAACACCGTGAACAAATCCTAAATTGAACAAAAAAACAAAAGACATTTTCTGACAAACATTTGGCTAAATCCTCCGGCAGCTTAGTGAATAACCCCCTAAATGTTTCTAAGCGGGGTCCCTTTTTAAAAGCAGTGTTATAGGCTACATTCTTAGTCTAGTAGTTTTTTTACGATGCCAGACGCGGTGCACTCCATGAGAAAAAAGATTAATAATTAAAACGATTGAATATTGGAAAGAAGTGGGATAAAAGGAATGGACCCGCAAGGTTTGTTTCCCCGAAAATAAGACACTGTCTTATATATTTTTTTGGCTCAAAAAAACACACTAGGTCTTATTTTCGGGGTAGGTCTTTTTTTTTTTAATGTACAACAATCCACACTTATTCATGTACAAAAATATGGTGATCAGGGCAATCAGGGGCGCCATACCTTTCCAAGATCAATTTGCTAACCAATCGCTGGCCAGAATGAGCGAAGCGCGCTTTCACTATTGATTCCTCACAGGCAGAGTGCATTTGGCATCACTCCGTCTGTGACAGAAGCCGGCACTATAGAGGAGGCATCAGCTTATGCGGCTCTGCTCCCTCCGGTGCCTCCTCGCTTCCTCTAGCGCTGGCTTAGTTGGCACCGCTGATTCTCTCCTGCGGTTCTTAAAGTTCCACCTTATGCCACCACCGGCCTGGGAAATGGTCACAACTAGGTCTTGTTTTCGGGGTAGGTCTTATATTTTAGCAATTCCCAAAAATAGTACTAGGTCTTATTTTCGGGGTAGGTCTTATTTTCGGGGGAAGCAGGGTATTGGTGTGACTGGCCATTTATTATGTGAAAGAGTTGGTATACTAGAGTCTGACTACTGGACAGGCAGCTTCTACATTCCAGAGGATCACCACTGTCTCCTTGGTTTGTAGTGTTAAATTGCAGGATTGTGAATTGAACATTACGTTTAATTGCACAATGCTGCAATTTAATTATATGGAATTCATCAATTTGCAGAAGGGTAAAACTTAAAAGAGGCCACACGACAAACATGGCAAAAGGGGACCTGCATATATAAAATATATATAATATAGTTGCCTATGTTTTTTTCCTTTGCAGGGAGTTTTAAACAAACAAAAAAAAAACAATGCTGTAGAGATTACATACACAATGATCAATCTGAAAAATCTTAAAATGTCTCTTGGCATCCAATTAATAGAAGGTTGAAGCGTAAGCACTTTCACAATCTTCCATTGGCTGAAATTTTTTTAACTGGCCCCCTTTTTGAAAGAATCAGGCCTTTATAGCCTCCCCCCCGATCCCCCATATGGAAACAATCCCAAGCATGTTTTGTTATGTTCATTATGAAATTTGAAAGTGTTTTTTTAGAAGTTTATCATTGACTGGTAAAGTGTATTATGTACTTTCTAGCTGTCAATTTTCAAAGTGATTTCACTTGGTTAAAAACTGTCTCTATTTCAGCTCATGAAATCATTGACAAGATGTCCAGCGTGAGATTTGATCCCAAGGCAGAGGACACTGATGTTAATGGGTGAGTGATCATCTAGGATAATTTTTAAGCAGAGTGGGCTAGACATTAACACATATGGCAAACTCATCTGTATTACAAACAGAATTGTCTTTTCTTAGTAACTTTTTTGTATATCTGATAATACCCACTGTTTACACACAAATAAGAACACAGGTTAAAAGGCCAACATGAAGTTGAAAAGCTACCCTCTGTCCAAAATAATTATACTAATAAGAAAAGGACCTTCCCACAGCATTCTGTAACACAAATAACACAAACCAAGGCCAAATATACAGGCACACCACAGGTTTAGATTCTTACATGTGCAGTGGTGTAACCCTGCATTGCACAGCAATGGCTCTAATGCCTTCAGAGTTGGATGCAACCTGAATAGTTCCATATTCTTTGTGCTTGCAGAAGGGCGATCATTTAGCCTCCAACTATTCCACTGCAGACAGATTAGAGACTCCTGCCCATGCACACCAACACTTTCGGATACCACAGAGTGAATACTTGGACATTGCTTGTTGGTTAAAAAAAAGATGGCATCATCATACTAAAGCTGTAGTGATGTCATGTTAGAATCATAATCCAAGAATAGTCAGTTCTTGTAGGTTTGAGCTCATGTGTATGTTCTGCCAGGGCTTAAAAGCTGATTAAAGCCTTTCAAACTGTTTCTGCTCTTAATGCTCTGACATCATTTTGAGTCATATAAAGACTTGACACTTGTGGAAGTTTGCAGTATATATCCATAATGGTGTCGTTGAGACACAAGTGATGAAGAATTATAGGTTTGGTTAAGATAAGGTGTACATCTTGCACCAAGAACAATCTGTGCTCAACATGTTTGCAAGTCATCTCTTAATGTGAGCTTCCTTTCTTATTTAGAATGCAAGTATGATATGTGCTTACAATGAATACAAAATATAAATCTTTCACCCTATGGTCTACTGTTTAACTTACTTGCCTAAATGGACTATAAGGCAAGGTCATTGTGATTGGCCTGTCATCTTCAGTACCTGTATGTATTGCATTGCTAGAGCAGAATGACAGGAAATCTATGTATGCAACCTTTAGGAAGAAACAGCGATACCAAATAAGCAAATAGGGAAAGAAGAAATTTGTAGAGAAGCCAAGCATTTCGAGAAAATTACTCTCATGTTCTGTCCTCAGATCTGCTACTTCAAGTTTATTAATATCTTATTACAAAATGTTTCTCTTACCATTTTATGACTGTATCTCAATTCAAATGAAATGAGTTCTTAAAATAAGGAAACCAGATAAAAAGGCAAAAAGACTAGCAAAATGTGGGGGGAAAAAATATCATCATAAGTGCCGTCTCCATCATTTCTACATTGCTAATTACAGCTTAAAACCATTGGATAGTACTGACTAGAAAGATTTATCAACAAAATAGACCTAAAGCTCTCACCTTCATTTATCATCTCAGAGTTTCTTGTTTGTGGGCTCCAAAAAAAGTACAAGTAGGGACTGTTGCATCTTAACACAAGACACTAAGGGGCATATTTATAAAGCAGTGTATTTGACTTTCAGCAAACATTCACTGGAGGTCAGTTAATCACTCTCATTTAAATCACATGCATCAGGAAGTTTCACGTGCATTGAATGTTTGGTGAATGTCAGATTCATTGCCTTATAAATATGCACCTAGTCACATTTTTGAACTTACCAACACTTTTCTATTTTCCAAGAGCCACAGCCTTTCAAATGAAAAATATAACTTTCCTACTGATCTTAGAGCAACATCAAATGGACATGTAGAGACTAGAGCTGCATTAACAAGTCAAGTTGTTAGTTGTACAAATATGCATTTGAATAAATGTCGGAACAAATTTTTTTTGGCCGGGAATTCCATATTCTTAGCCCATGGCCTCTGCCCCTGGTGCACATTGGACTTTGTTCAAGTATCTGGATGTAACTTTATTGTATTTCCTAGTGCATTTTTAGCTGATACAGCATGATATGTAAACTTTGGATTGGCCATCTGAAGGCAACTGTTTAGTGTACATTGAAAATGCCTGATGGGGTTGGTGGTATGGAGTGATTATATTTGAGATGCTCTGAGCTGACATGAACATGGGCTTAAAGTGACACTAAAAACAGGAGTTAAATCTTAAAAATGCATTCAAGTACCAAAAATGTCACTTATCTGTTTTTTATTTAGCGCCCCTCCAGAATTAAGGACGGTGTCAGCACAAATTCAGAGATGATTTGAGGGTCTATGGCCGAGTGATACACAAATAAGATACATTTTTGATAAGAGATAAGGTACTTTAATGCATTTTTAAGATTTAACTCCTGAGTTTAGTGTCACAGCATGCAGCATTTTCTTGCGTTCAAAATGGAACGGAACACAGGCAATGTTTTACCATGTGCCCGATCGCCCACTGTGGGTGGGGGTGTGGCTGCGGTGCCATTGACTTCAATGCACCACTATGCCCCCTCCCACCCTAGAAGGAAGAGGGGAGTTTAGTGTGCGATTACTGTTTGTTCCAGCAGATTTCGCTCTTGAACGCATCGCAATTGGTGTGAACTGGCCCTAAGTGTTTGTGGGACTTTAGTATTACTCCCACAGAGGGGTCTCCTCAACTATGAGAGAATTGAGTACTGAGACAACTAATGGTTCTGTCATACAGATAAAGTATTGTAATGGAAAGCAAATGGATGAGTTCAGTTAATTCCTACAGCTTTTAGAAAAAGCTAGTGTAGCCCCTACCCCCTTCAGTGGCGTGGCTACTAGAAATGTAGCTTTGCTAGTGTTGTAATCAGTCTAGCTGATTTGTAGTTGGTTTTTATCTGGTTAATTATAGGTGTTCTGCTGTTGATTGTACCTGCCTGAGTGGGATGTGATCCTGCTACAGTGTGGGACAGCCAATAGAGAATTATCAGGAGTGTCTATGTCTCACGAGCCAATCACTGGGGGTTTCAGGGCCAGTGGTGCATGCCGGTAAAGTGCATAAGTACTCAGGAATTGCCATGTGCTCAGGGCAGTCCACCCCTATGCCTACCCTTGGGGTGGGATGTACATGGTTGGAGAAGCTGACTCGGCCTCAAGCCTGGAGGAAGCCACATGTGGAACCAGATGGGGTCTGGAACTATCTGGGGATAAGAACCAGAGAAGCCCTATGACTGATGTAGGTACCAGGAGTTGATATGGACCTCAGGAACCAGTCTGGTGTCTCTCCCATGGAAGATCTCATGCATATCCCTATTCAGCTGTTGCTCTATTACCCAATGTCAGCCTGTTCTCTCAATAATTCTGTACTGGGGAAGTAGGAAGGGATTGGTGAGTCTGGAGTAGGTCCTATTATTGCTATGGATGTCTGAAGCCCTATACCCACTCTCCCAGTTATGCGGTTTTGCAACAAAGCATTCTAAAAAGTAGTTGAAAATCAAACCAATAGGAAAAAATTGCAGAAAATTCAAAAATTTCTTGGCCAGCTGATTTGAAAAATGTTCCGGAGGGCTTGGCAGCGAAAGGGTTAAAGTGACTGGCACCCAACTTTGTTGATTACATGTCCTTCACTGGTAAGGATCTGCCCCTGAAAGTGAAATGTCGGCCTTCCCTGCCTTTGGGGGTCCACCTTGGGCCTCTGGGGTCAGGGGGGCACCACCGTTTTTCTGTAGCATATACTGTATTCTTATATATTAGGTCTGTGATCACATACACCATTTTCAAATAAAAAAAAAAATGAAATGTTTTTCCTTTTTTTTTAGTGTGTAGTTCCCCCTCCTAAACAATACCAGACCCTTTAGGTCTGGTAGGAATGTTAGGAGGGACCCTACCCCCCAAAATGGGAGGAAAAAATAAGTTGTGTCCCCCCTAAAATTTCTGTATCAGACCCTTGATCCGAGGATAGGCCTGGCAGGGCCGGAAAGGGGGAGGGGCGAGCGAGCGGGCACCCTCCTTCCTCCCATACCAGGCCACATGCCCTCAGCATTGGGAGGGTGCTTTTCCAGAGTCGCCCATGGAAAAGCACCTTGTCCCTGTGCCGATGGGGACAAGGGGCTCTTCCCCACAAGCCCTAGGGTTGGGGGCAGGGGGCTTTTTCACATCAGGGTACCCCTAATAAAGGGGCACCCAGATGCGGCCCCCCAGTGAATGAGTAAGGGGGGAATGGCATTTTGACAGATGCCGGCAACATTATTATTATTATACAGGATTTATATAGCGCCAACAGTTTGCACAGCGCTTTACAATATAAGGAAGACATTACAGTCACAATACAAATCAAGACAAGATGGTAAGGAGGGTCTTGCCTGTGAGGGCTTACAATCTAAAGGGAGGGGGAATTGATACATGAGGAGGGAGCTGCTTGGGGATGAATCGTTTGAGAATGTGATGGTTGAGCGGTTAGGTTGAGGTGGGATAGGCTTCCCTGAAGAGATGAGTATTTAGGAAATGCCTAAAGGCAGTCAAGGTGGGCGACAGACGGACAGGTTGGGGTAAAGAATTCCATAGGATGGGAGAAACTCTAGAGAAGTCCTGGAGGCGACCATGGGAGGAGTTGACAAGGGAGCTGGAAAGCAGGAGGTCAATGGATGAGCGGAGGGGATGGTTAGGGTGATACTTTGAGACCAGGTTTGAGATATAGCCAGGGGCAGAGTTGTGGATGGCTTTGTAACTGATTGTTAATATTTTGAATTTTATCCTTTGGCCGAGTAGAAGCCAGTGTAGGGATCGGCAGAGGGGGGTTGCAGACACTGAACGGTTGGTTAGGTGAATGAGTCTGGCAGCTGCATTCATGATAGACTGAAGGGGGATAGCCTGTGTAGTGGAAGGCCAATGAGGAGGGAGTTGCAATAGTCAAGACGAGATATAACAAGCGAGGGGATGAGTAATTTTGCGGTTTCTTTGGTTTCTTTGGTCTTATGTTTGGTGAACATATAAACAATTGGGGGCAGCTAGCGGTGACAGCTAGCTCCGTCCAACTGTGTACAGTTTTACGTCATCTGACAAATGAGCCATGATTGGGCAAAGTCATCATGACTTTGCCTAATCATGGCTCTTAAAGTTATATGTGCCCTGGCCTTCAGCCAATTACAGCTTCACAAGGCACATTGCCTTGTAGGGCATTCAGCGGGACGAACAGCCCGCTGAACGCCCTGATAGTTCGTGTTTTTGGAGGAGTGACGTGCGGTACCTTCAGATTTGGGTGAGGTATTCCCCATCCCCGCCAGCCGAAGCCCTGCCCCCGACTCGGTCAACAAGCTAGTTTGAGGCAGTAAGGGAGGAGACAGGGAGGAGCTCCCTGTCCCTCCCTTGCTCGTCACTGTTGAAGCATCGAGATCGATGGCCTCAGTGTTTTTTTCTTTCTTTTTTTGATTGGACAGCTTGGACCAATGGCGTTTTGCCATTGGTCCAAACCATCCACAGAGCTCACGCCTCTAACAAAGAATAGAGGCTGTGACAGCTCTGGCCTCACTTGTTAGGTTACACAAGCAGTGGGGAAGCCCGCAGATGTGTAACCTAACTACCTGTCAAAAGCCGGATGCAGCGCCACCTGTAATTAACAGGCAGCGGTCCGTCCATGACAGGTTACACAGCGGGGAGGCTTTCCCTGCTCTGTAACCTGTTACAAGCTGGTCCGAATGGAGAAAAAGCTTGAATGGATAGCTGAATGGAGAGCTTTATCCTCCATAATACTAGGTGAGGCACTGCCTCACCTGCCTCCCCTGACTGCACGTCCTTGGTTTGGAGAACACACAAACTAGCAATGTTCTAGTTGAACTCCCGTTCGACTCGAACATCCAGCCCATCCCTATTCTTCTATCATAGCAAAGCTGTTAAGCCCCAATGTGACACTGAGAATAAATGTTAATTTGCTGAAATAAGGGCATCTTTGACAAGAAGGCAGGTTTGAGGGTGCTTCTTCCACTAGACAGTATAACTGTAATCTGTAACAGTCGTGCTTAAGATTTTCTTCAGTCTAGGGTCCATCTGTAATGTTTACCTGTCACTATGGCATGAATAGCAGATTAGGCTGAATAGTTTGTTAAATATCTTCAGAATATCACCAATCTCTTCCAAAAGCCAAGCACTGACTAATAAATACTTATTTCCTTTGCTCCACAGCTCCATCTAGTGGCCATAATGTGGTATTCAATTACATTTGACAGAGAAGAAAATATACCAAAAACTTTTGTTTTAGCCTCTATTCGCACAGAACAAACATATAGCCAATCACCCTATCATATACCTGTATACATGTGGTATATTAAAAAACTACTTCCAGCACTGGAAATTCATTACCTTGCCAAAAATACCCAAACATGGAGATCCATTTGCAGCGATTCTTTTCCCATCATATACAACTTGGTTTCAAGCCAAATGTAATAGGCTCCACTCCTTAAAACTTCAAGGTATATTGTAACCAAACACAATAATTACATTGTAGTTGCAATGGTAGGATGGTGTTGGGCCTCCAGGCCAAGGATCTCACTTTTGAGAGCGATAGAAACCTGGACGAGGTCTACTAGAAATATTTGTCACCTTTTAGAGAGTAAGTCTTATATTTTCTGTCCCTATGACCATCTGTGACCAGGACAGGAAGTAAGTGTATACCTTTGTAACAGAGCAACAAAAACCTGACACAGGATCATATATCGCTTCTGTATTCTGTCCAAAACTAAAACAAGGTTTGTCTGGAGTAGGACTTTAACCTCGAAAACAAAGCACTTCCAATACAAGATACTTAGTTGGCCTGACAGGTAATCAGTCTGAATCTTTATGTCGGGAAGCCTATAAAGTACTCAAGTTTAGTGTGTAAACAGATAAGACACCAATCCCTTAAGAAAACAGTGTTGAAATATTCATTATTGACTATAAATATTGATGTGTTGACATTTTTTTTACCTCTTAGTCGTTATTTCATTTGATGGGTTTTGCTTATCTCTGTCAGAGGTCTCAAATATTACATGTCAGCATAGTAAGCTTTAGTGATAATTCACATTTCTACAGGCTTGTTTAAAGTGACACTAAACTCAGGAGTTAAATCTTAAAAATGCATTTTTACAATTAACTACATTTTTCTGAAATCTCTGAATTCATACTGACATTGTTCTTCCTTCTGGAGGGTGGCTACTTTTGTTCCCCATGGTCCTGGTGTGTGTTGTAAAGTAGCCACCACTCCAAGCTCGCTCCCGTGATGGAGAACAAAAGTAGCTTCCGTCCAATAAGTTGACTCACAGGGTGGATGAAAGTGTTATTACCTATGGCAATGTATTCATTAATTTCACAGATACACTATATTGTGGCAATAAGTCCATCCACTAAATTTCCTTGCTACTAAATATTCCACGGACAACTGTCAGTGGTAATATAACAAAGTGGAAGCAACTGGGAACAACAGAAACTCAGCTACCAAGTGGTAGGCCACATAAAATGACAGAGCAGGGTCAGCGCATGCTGAAGCGCACAGTGCACTGAAGTCGCCAACTGTCTGCAGAGTCAATAGCTACAGACCTCCAAACTTTGTGCGGCCATTACATTGGCACAACAACAGTGCATAGAGAGCTTCATGGAATGGGTTTCCATGGCCGAGCAGCTGCATCCAAGCCTTACATTACCAAGTGCAATGCAAAGCATCGGATGCAGTGGTGTAAAGCACGCCGCCACTGGACTCTAGAGAAGTGGAGACGTGTTCCCTGGAGTGATAAATCACGCTTCTCTGTCTGACAATCCGATGGATGTGTCTGGATTCGGCGGTTGCGAGGAGAACGGTACTTGCCTGACTGCATTGTGCCAAGTGTAAAGTTTGGTGGAGGGGGTGATTATGGTGTCGGGTTGTTTTTCAGGGGTTGGACTTGGCCCCTTAGTTCCAGTGAGGGAAACTCTTAATACATCAGCATACCAAGACATTTTGGACAATTTCATGCTCCCAACTTTGTGGGAACAGTTTGGGGATGTCCCCTTCCTGTTCCAACATGACTGTGCACCAGTGCACAAAGCAAGGTCCATAAAGACATGGATGAGCGAGTTTGGGGTGGAGGAACTTGACTGGCCTGCACAGAGTCCTGACCTCAACCCGATAGAACACCTTTAAGATGAATTAGAGCGGAGACTGCCAGACAGGCCTTCTCGTCCAACATCAGTACCTGACCTCACAAATGCGCTTCTGGAAGAATGGTCAAAGATTCCCAAAGACACACTCCTAAACCTTGTGGACGCCTTCCCAGAAGAGGTGAAGCTGTAGCTGCAAAGGGTGGGCCAACTCAATATTGAACCCTACAGACTAACACTGTGATGCCATTAAAGTTCATGTGGGTGTAAAGGCAGGCGTCCCAATACTTTTGGCAATATAGTGTATGTTTGTGTTAATTAAAATGCATGCCATAAGCGTTGTGCCACATAAATATGCATTTTTTACATTACTAACAGTTTTGATGATTAACTATTTTAAGTAGGTGGGTCCATTGGTGCTGGTTACATCACAGGAAGTAATGGCAGTGGTGTTGCTGATACCAGTTGGAGGACATCTGAGGGGATACTGCCCTCTAAGTGATTTTCTTTTTGTTTGCAAAGTGGGCGTCTGCATTCTCTTATAAGCAAGGTATGACATGTATTACTGATAACTATTTCTTCTTCTTTTTTTTATAAACAGGTTTGCTAAATCTGAAGTAAAAGTTCAAATAGATGATGGGAAGAACGATGCAGAGGAGCCAGCAACATGGACCAAGTAAGTGTTGTGAAAGAGGCCTTGCAAGAGATGTTGGCACTGTGCGGGCATAAGCTGTTGGATACCAAACCTGAAAGGAGTGTAGACAGGCCAACCTTTGGGAGCAGCTAGTTGTATTCAGAGAAAAGAGCAGGACAGATGCATAATAAACACTGGAACAGTAAAAACACAGAAACTGGAATAAGAAATCATTTTCTGCTGCACACCTTATCACTATAAATAAATACTGCTGGGGGGGGACTCTTTTTAATATGTTAGCTTTTTTGGCCTGTGCTTGGGTTTTATGTGTTAAAAGGATTGTCTACCACAGGGGTGGGCAACTCCAGCCCTCCAGCTGTGCTTTTACTACAAATCCCAACATGCCTCTGCCTTTAGAAGCCATACCTGTAACTGTCAGTCTTGCAAAGCCTCATGCGACTTGTAGTTCCACAACAGCTACAGGGCCGGAGTTGCCCACCCCTGCTCTCCCAAGTATCTGATTGTATTGCTCTGGAAGGTGGCCACTGAATGGCATGGACTGCCATTGGGAATATGTTTTACATAAGTCTTCCAGTGTTTACCACAATTATACAATAATTTATATTCCAAAGAACTCATCAGACTTATTTACAATTTTCTTCTCCATTTTCTTTTTTCTTTTTACACTTTGTTTATAAAGTGAAAGTGTCTTTTAGGCTAGGTTCACACCTAGACAACACTTCACCGCGCGGCAATCAAGCACAATTCCGGACGGATTGCCACGCAGTCAGGAGTCGCCAAGGTGTCAACCGACCGCGCTGTGGGTGCCATTATTTTCTAATGGCACCCCAGTCATGCTGGGCGGATTGCACGGTTAAAACAGCCGCACGTCGTGTATCGCAAAAAAAAAAGGTACATGTACCCTTTTTCTGCGATTACCGAGCGGATGTAACCCCAATGAAATCAATGGGGCCGTGCGGCAATTGCTACCTGCATTGTGCAGGACCACGCGATCCCGGGACGCGCGTGTCGGGTGTAGTGCAGGTGTGAACCTAGCCTTATTCAGTCAGTCTCTATACTGCCCTTGCCCAGGGATCTGTCATCTTTTTGACAAGGACCCATAGAGATGATCAATTGCATCATGCATTTCTGAAAGCATTGTTGGCTTTAACTACACCCAAATAAAGCTCAGTAGAGTTGTACCTCACAAGCTGGTGGAAATGGATTCTATTACTAGGGATAATGCTCCTAAGGGGCCCTCTGCCACTGGCCATAACTCTTCAAATTACATTTTTTAAAAGTCCCTCTATACCTTTTATTTCATATATTTATTTTCTAATTATTTCTTCCCTATTCACACACCAGCTGCATGAATGCTTCATATTCATGATAAGAATGATGTTTCGTTAACTTTAGGTTTGATGTATAACCATTAGAAATGTGATTATGCTATACAGATGAGAACACATATTCTCCTTCATATCTTGGTTTACTGAAGTGTCAGTGCTGGACTGCCTATGGGATTTACTGTGTAAAAAAAGGGACTTCTTTGTTTATTTTCCAGCAAACTAAAGAAAGTGATCGCTCCATTTGTGATGTCATTTGGATTCAGGTAGGAAATAATGTTATTGTAGCTAGACAAAGAGTAACTCAGTCTCAGATGCAGGTGTAATTAACCATAGAGTCTGCGTTCTTTGTTACCTTTGTGGGGAGGTCTCCCCCACCTCTCGCAAGGCTATGACAGGCTATACTATTGTCACCTGCCTCTTTGTTATTAATATACACCTATGAAGAATACACTAGTGCCATGTGTCTTCTGCAGAGCCAGAGCCCCAGTGACTGCCAGAGCCCCGCATTGGCCCCCTGAGAGCCATACTGACCACCAGAGAGCCTGCACTGGCCCCCTGAGAGCCGTACTGACCACCAGAGAGCCTGTACTGGCCACTTTAGAGCCTGAGCAGCCCCCTGAGAGCCTGCACAGCCCTCTCTGAAACCCCAGACAGCCCTCCTGAGACCCTGGAGATATCAGGCCATAAACACGGAGCAACACAGAGTATGTAGCTACATAGAATTCTGCATTGCTGTATAATGTATTGCTGGGATTTGCAGTTCTCTATAGCTCATGGTATTATTCTGCGGTACTTAACACTGTATTGCTGGGATGTGTAGTCCTATATAGTTGGTGGTATTCTACATTGCTGTATAATGTATTGCTTAGATTTGTAGTCTCTCTACAACTTGGAGTCAGTGGCAGATTTACCAGGATCTAAGCTGCAGCGGGACCCTGGTGCAGACTCCAAGCTGTAGAGAGAATACAAATCACAGCCTGGACAGGAGGAAGAGGGCCCTGGTGACCGTCGTCATTTCCATAAGTGTTGTATGTCTCTAGGCTCCCATAACATAAATCTGCTCTTGGCAATGACTTCAGCTAAAGAACAACCTCTAAGAGATAAAAACAAAAATGATTGAAAATACCGTATTGTCATAAAACGCATGCACTTTTCATAGGTATTTGAGAAATACCTGTCACATGAAGTGTTTATTTTGAGTTAGCTTAACGTTTTGTAAAAACAAAGAAAAATATGGCACATGATCATTTATTCTTTTAAGCATGTTCTTAGAAGTGTTTGTAAGTAAGATTTTGATTGTAATATGTATTTTTGGGAATGCAAACTCATCATGATGGTGCCTGCTATTCTTGCAGATGCTATTGTGTGGCACATAATCAGATCATTTAAATGAATACTTTGTAGGGATTATACACCAGGGTAGTGATGTCTGTCCTTGCATTCCTGATATAAAGTGCAAATTACATTCCAGACCTCAGATGTAAATACTGTATATAGATGGCTCAGCTGCCCACCCTAACCAACCTCTGAAGGTCATAGTTTGGTTACCACGGTTCCACTGTACACACACATGGACTTATTGATGCTCCCATTTTACTCCATGGCTTCTTCAATGCAGTCCCCAGTACCAGGCTCGGCACTCAGGGACACTGGATGGGTACCGGATATTTCAGCCCATCCTGCAGTAGCAGACTCCTAAATGGTCTGCTACTGCATCCCCACCATTCTGTTGTCTACAGACGTAGAAAAAGCATTTGACAGAGTGGATTGGACGTATTTACAAATTTGCTTAGGAGATAACGTGTACATGAATAGCAAACATATTCTCGCATCTGACTGCTAGGGTCAGAGTTAACAGAGTACATTCTGATTATTTCTTGCTGACATATGGCATGAGACAGGGATGTCCCTTGTCGCCATTGATATTTATCCTGTCGCTGGAACCCTTGCTCTGCCGGATTCGCGCACACCCCGATATTTCTGGCCTTTTAGCTTGACCTCTCTCCCATAAACTAGCCGGTTACTCAGATGACCTACTCTATATAGTGTCTAAACCTTTAATATCTCTCCCCAATCTGATGCGCGAGTTTGAGGAGTATAGCGCTCTTTCAAATTTTAAGATCAACTTGCAGAAGTCGAAAGTTCTCGACCTTACCACCTCCCAAACTCTTTTATCTACTCTCCGTGGGGCCTTTCCCGTGCGCTGGACAACTACAAATCCCACCTAACTAGGGACTAAAATTGGGACCGTCCATTGAGCAAATCTGTCGGGACTTGGCCAAATAATTGAAGAATACGCTATCCTGGTTTGGGAGAAATAATGTATTGAAGATGAATATACAGGGCTGCCACTAGGCAAACTAGGCAGCAGCGGCAGACTTGGGACACCCCTCGGCATTTAGAATATGTTGTGGGGCTAACATAATAATAAATGGCAAGTGAGGCTGTTTCTTGTCACTGTCATTTTTTACAATTAATAAATAGAAATAGAAGAAATTCATATAAAGACCCTACTGCAGGACAATGTAGTTGTTTAAGTGGACCGCTGGGCACATTTTCTTGCCACCTTGCTTACATCCTGGGTTTTATGTCTTCCATAGACGCTTTGGGAGTTGCTCATACCAAAATAGTTGCTTCTTCATTCTGTGGTAAGACCCACCCAATTTTTTCTTATCCCCTGGTCACTGCACATCAATACTCTTATGGAAGGACTTATGCATGGATATACTAAGATAACATATAACAGCTGAAATCCCTAAAACCTTTGTAGCTCTTTGGATTATTTAGTTGAGGACAATACTACTGTTAAATCATTGC
Organism: Nanorana parkeri; assembly: GCF_000935625.1. Taxonomy (NCBI): domain Eukaryota; kingdom Metazoa; phylum Chordata; class Amphibia; order Anura; family Dicroglossidae; genus Nanorana; species Nanorana parkeri. Next base: position 920,047 of record NW_017306506.1, on the reverse strand, counting down.
TATATAATGGAACTTCTGGGAACTATACAATCCAAAACATTTAATTTTTTGAAAACTATACAACACATACTATATATTGATCATTTAGGCTTTTGTCTGGTATGCATGAAAAGCTATGGAAGCCGTAATCCTGACACTATATGTATGGGGGGATGTGTGTGAGCATGGTGAATTATGAGGTCAGCGGCAATGATTACCACACATTTTGAAACTTGTATAAATGATGTTCTTAATATACAATCTGGTATAATCTAGGACCTCTTGCAGTGGATAACAATTATACAAAAATTAGGTATGTACCTGAAATGATGTTGGAGTAATGATTTCCTCATTATGAACCTATGTTTTTATGGACCTTTACCTCACATAATGCTGAAAGTGTGAAGAATATTGGTCATTTTGCTTAAAATCTGGATTGCATACGAACTGAGTAGAGTAGATGGATTGCCCAGAGGGTTCACTTTTTTCTCTTTTTGTAGAACCTCATTTTACATTATATTATGAAATATTTATTTATATGGACAGTTTTGTGATCCACATAATGCTTTAGAATGGAAAAATAATAAAGTTTTACCATGAAGAGAAATAGTCTTTACCGTGCATGGCTGATGGAATGGTAAATAAATAAAAACTATTGCTTACATGTAAAATAATTACAGAGGACTGTGAGGACGGCAAGTTCAGATCAATCAATTTCCAAGAAGACTGTTGTGATCATCTGCCCTGTTCAAGCTGCACCAAACGACACTGTGCCGGTGTGGAATACATTTCAGTTGACAAAACAGACTAAATGTAGACAGGTGGAGCAGCGGCAGTATTTGAGATCAACATTTCAAAGGACAACATTATTTTTCCTCCTTGATTCTGCCCAGAAGTGATTTTGTTTTTTACCTGATTTTACTTATAACAAGTTGGACATAAAAAACATTGCTTTACTCCAAGGAAACAGACAAGTAAATACCACATCCCCATGTGTTCCAGAAAATGTACTGCTCAGTGCTCAACTGCCCTGGTCCATTAGTTATGTCAATATTGTTTTTCAACCCTTATAAACTTGTTCTTCTATAGATGTCTTGTGTACTCAGAAGCTGGCTATGAAATCTGTTACACATAATGGCTTAAGCACATGTTTTATGAAACACTAAGAGTAAGAGCAAAAAAGAAAATGTAAAAATGAAGTGTCTCCATTGATATCCATTTGGTCACTGGACATGCGCCAAACCCGGGAAAGAAGTACATGTGGCAAATTCAGGGACGTGTATTCTGAGTTTTTTTGAGAACGCGCATGAACTCGCAAGAAAAAGACGCGTTCGCTGTGACGCAATTGGGGTGCCATAACCTAGTAATGGTAATACAAGTGTGTTTTGTGTTTGTGCACATTTCGTGAAAGTGTGCATTTGACATACGTTTAAGAGATGCTCATATGTGAACTGGCCTAAGAATCCAGCTGTCATTTGACCTGTGCACTTAAGAAAGAAAAACAGATTATGACTATTATTACTATTATTATTATTATAATTATTATTTATATTTCAGTTTGTTTGGAGTTCTGCTTATCTTGGTGGATTTTGTGTTTGTCATTGTGGATCTGTCGGTTATGGAAAGAAGTGTTCAGACAGCAACTATCATATCAGGAATTTCCTTAGGCATTTCCATCTTCTTCCTCATAGATGTCCTGCTACACATATTTGTGGAAGGGTACGTGACAGACATGGCATCATGGCATTGCAATTCTTTTCTCACTAGAGCAAAGTGAACTAGACCATGAAAAGAAGGGCCTAATGGGCTGATACAGTTTATGGTATGCTCATGGATTATTGGTAAATAAATTAGACTGATTCTCAGTCCTTTGGCTAATGTCACATGTAATATCTGCTGCAGCCCTTGGGGGTTTCTAAGACTTTAGGTTAGCCGTGGAGAAACAATAACATCTATCCAAATCACTTGGTTATTACACTGCTTGGTCTTAGGTTTATCTAATAAATTGGACTTCATCTACTATTGGGCTAGCTGCCCTCCAACAGTGGACATACAAATCCCTTTATAAAGGCTGCAAAGAGCAGATTGCAAGGCCCTGTCGTTGATCGTCCCATCAACTAGGAGCAAGTAAAAAAAAAAAACATCAACCAAATATAACCCTTCCAAAAAAGGTCCAGAGATGGCTAAGCAACAGAAGAATCAGACATCTATCACCTAACTGGTCTAAATCAGCATAAAAGTGTGTGTGCTGGTGGGGGATGAGGTGCAGGGCATGTAATGGTGAAGTAGTAGAGGGAGGATAGGGAAAGGGGGTGCAGGTGATGTAAGGTAAGGTGGTAGAGGGAAAGTAGGGAAAGGGGATACTAGGGATGTAGGGGAAAAAAGGATGCAGCGAATGTAAGGTAAAGTGAATGAGGGAAACAATGAGAAGGGAGTGTAGGGGATGTAGGCGAAAGAACTTTCAGGAGATGAAGCAGGAGACATGGGATGTAAAGGGATGCAAGGGATGTAGAGGGGAGGGAGATGAAGGGGATGTACAATAAGAGAAAGACGTTGCTGAAGGGGTGGGTGCAGTGGGATGAATAGAAAGGGGTGCATGGAATGAAGAGGTAGAAGATGCAGGGGATGTAGGGGACAGCTCAGACACATGGGGATTCCCTTAATTTGTGCAGCATTCCTACTTCATAATAAGGGGCAACCTTCAAGAAGGGAAAGCCACCAGCTTATAGCAGAAAAAGGAAATAGAGACTGCTGTTACTGAGCATTGCAGGCATATCAGAACAGCAAAATAGGACATGCTTGTTAAATGAATGAACATATTATAAGCATGCAACAGTTTATTTAAATATGAAGATAGATAGATAGATAGATAGATAGATAGATAGATAGATAGATAGATAGATAGATAGATAGATAGATAGATAGATATTCACACACATTACTCTGCGTATACATCTACTTCTGTTTCCCAGTATCAGTCACATATTTAAATACAGGAATTAGAGATAACCTCATTTTTATTAGGACGATGATAGAAGGTCACTGAATTATTTAAAAGATGGACCCCAGATACAATGACTTTTCCATTTCTCATATTTCCTCCATTCTCACATTTCAGGACGTGTCTTGTATTGTGTGGCATGTCAGCACATCTGTTGTCCTCTTCTCTTTCTTGTCCATCTTCACTGGAAATCTTGTATGTCTGTTTTAAAATAAATTAAACATCATCTTGCTGTTTCCAATGTTTCTCTTTCAGATTTAAGAAGTACTTTAGTTCGAAGTTGAATATATTTGATGCTGCTATAGTTGTCGTCACGCTGATTGTTACCCTGATTTACGCATTCACAGATTTCAGTGGAGCCACCAATATTCCAAGGTATGAGAAAGCCATTTCAGATTATTAATAAGTCATTCGAGTTATTAATAAGGCTCAGTAAACAGCCCATTTTTTTAGATATTGTAGTTTAATACGGTGGCTGGTTTGCCTAATCTGCATCGTGTCCTTGACTTTTTCAGTCTAGGGCACACTTCATGTATGTTCAAAATACATACAAATGTTGAATAATTGTTGTCTCTCTGGCACTGTTCTGCAAATCCTTTTATGATGACAGTAAGAACGTTCTTATATCTATTGTAAGCACTACATGCAGAGTATTTTGGGGCCCTTTAATTTTTTTTACACTTTATGTAAATCAGGGGAGGCACATTCAAGAATAGTTTGCTTGCCCATGGCGATCCTCAACCCTCTCCCTTTCTCCTTTTTCTACTCTCCCTTCTTCCTCTCTTCCTCTCCTTCACTCCCTGTTTTCTTCTATTCCCTTCTTTCTTCCTTTTTGTCTCCTTTCTTCTGTGCTCGTGTGGCAGTTCTAACTATTTGTTTTTTCTTTGCTGCTCCTTGGTTAGCCCATTTAGCTGATATGTTCACTCCTAGTGTTCCCTGCTCTTTTGAGTGGATTGGTGGACCATACCCCTCTTCAGAGTTTTGGAGAGAGGGGAAGTCTCTTTGTTTGTCACTCTCTGCTCCCCTTGGTTAGATTGTTATGTGAGGTAATCGTTGGGGTGAGCCTGTTGTACTTTTTTGGATATGTATGTTTCTATATATTTGATATTTCTTGTTTTTTTCATTACTTGTCCTTCTTGGAAGTATGAAAATATAGAATTTAAAAAAAAGAAGGAAAACAGTTAGTGGTGTATTTACTAAAAAAAATTGCAGAGCCATTCATCCTGCAAAACTACATGTACATTTGTTCTGTGTGAATGTGGGCAAAAACAAATGTTACTAGTATATTTTATTTCGTGGTCAAATGTGATATCAGACAAATACCACATTTTGGCCACTAGATGGAGGTGAGGAGCACAGGAAAGAAATATTTATTTCCTATGCTCCACCAGAACTCAGTACTGTAATTGTGGTCTATACTTGGATGGGAAATATCTGGTACTGCTAATCATGTTTAATGACAAAATGCTGGGATATGACTTAGATTTTACAGTTCTAGCACATTGGTAATATCTGTTGTGGAGGGTAGCAGCAGGATATTGCAGTGAATGAAAAAAAATAACACATCCTATATGGAAATAGATAAATATTAAAGCCCTGGCGTTCAAAGCATTGTTTTTTTGGGGACCATCAAACTGCACATTAGAGACACAGCTATATAGTACAAAAATATGCTGATGAAATAAATTCATATCTCCTCCTAGACTGGTGAACTTTTTCCGAGCTTTGAGAATCATCATCTTAGTGCGAATTTTTCGCCTGGCATCCCAGAAGAAACAGCTGGAGAAAGTTACTCGCAGAATGGTAAGCGTGACTCCATATAGGATGTAGGATGGGAGCCTGAATCGGCTCAGGTACTCTGACATTATAAAAATAATTAAATGATGTCACCTCCTCATCCCCTCCTGTCAAATATTATTGCATCTTACAATAAAAATAAAATAAAAATAAGTATATTCTTTTTAAAAATGTTTTTTTAAATTTAAGTTTTTTTTATTCAGTTTTGTATATTTACAAAAATATAGATCGATTGTAGTAATAATTCACAAAGCAATTTATGGAGGAGTAACTTGTCGCCATTTTAATGCTATAAGGCATCGTGCTAAATTTTTAATATTTAATCTGCAGAGAATTTTTAAGATTAAAGAAGAATCTCACTAAACACTTCCTGAATATTGATCAGATGCATCCTAAAAAAAATCTTATAATATACACTTGTTATGGAAGAAGCATTAAGTGCAGTCTGTCTCCTGCATACTGAATAATTTTACTATCACCCAACATCACCCAGACACCAGTGGCCTGGTTAAATAATGCAGTGAGATGACATATGATAATGTACAAAGTCTAGTAACCCAGGCCAGCCAATCAGATTTGACTTTGCTGTCTGATTTGGGATGGCTGAAATGTGATGAGTTACTGGATACTGTACTTTTGTATATTGTTGGTTTCCTTATGGCATATATATCATGCAGTCCGTCACTAGCATTACCACAACAATTTTTGTTTTTCAGAGCCCCCCTCCAGTAAAATATTTTGAATTACATTTTAATCCTGCCAGTATGTTTTTTTTAACAGGGTGACAGGATGTAGTCATAGCCTAGTTATGTACATTAAGGGAAATATGTTAAAGGAAGCCTGTTATTTGAGACCTCTGCTTCTGAAATTACTACTGTAGCTGCCTGGCTGTCATGGTGATATCTTGGTTTTAGCACTCTGGGGTTGATTTACTTAAAACAGAACTATGGGGTAAGTGTTTTTTTCCCATAGTTCTCTTTAGGGTCATGGGAGGACATATACTAGCATCCTCCCGTGACCCAAAGCTCAGTATATAGCGAGCTATAGCTCACAGTATACTGAGATCGCCGCAACATGGACGGATCCTGACAATGCTGTTGAGATCCACCCAGCTGCGTGAGTGACAGCTGGCTCTGCCTATCTAAAGGCAGAGCCAGCTGTGCCTGCCCACTTCCCTGTCCATTCCTCCACTCAGCACTGGAGGATCAGAGCGGGGAGGGAGGGAACCCCTGCGGGGAGCGGTGACTGACAGTCTCTGCAGGGAGATGATTGAGAACTGAGCGAGTGACGGTATGTGTCCGCTCACTTCCCGATCTTTTGAGCTGACGTGTGACAGTTTCATTGTCACAGGTCGGATCAAACTATGAGGATGAGTGAGTTTCACACACCTCATAGTTCTCCTTTAAGGCAAATGTTCACTTTGCAAAGGATCGTACACTTTGCAAGGAACTGTTTTTTGTTTTTTTTATTTTCCTTCCACATGATTGGGGATTCTTTGCAAAGTCAGTTTTAACATTTTCACTAAGCAACCCTCAGGTCACCCCATTGAATAAGCTAAAGTAAAGATTCCCTTGCAAAGTGAAGAATCCCTGCAAAGTAAACAGCCTATTTGCATTTAGTAAATCAACCCCTTTAACCCCTTCATGACTGAGCTAGTTTTCAGTTTCTGTTCATAAATGACTGACACTCTTTTTAAATTTTTGCTGTGTGATTCTTCCACAGCAGTAATATACTTTCTTACTAAATGTACCCACACATATTGTATATTGTTTTTTTAGAGGGATATAATTATATCACATATGTGTACCTAACCCTTTTTATTTTCCTAATTTTGTTTTACACTTTATTAATTTTTTTTACACTTTCAAAAAAAAAAAATGTTTAAAAACTTTTTTTTTCTTGTCAGTTTATATCAAGCAGTCACTATGACTGCTTGATAAATTAACTTTTTTTAAATTGTTGGCTATTAAGCTGATCCAAACTTAGGAACAGCTTATAATAACCTTAGAGACTGATCCTGACTTTAGTCAGATTCAGATCTCCCTAAAAGCTCTTTGATCGTGCCTAGACGATCAGAACTGATACATTTCACTCAAAAGATATACATTGTATCTTTTGAGTGAAATGTATCTAAACATCGGGCTCTCGAGCTGTCAAAACAAATAGCAGAGAGGTGAGTCACTGCTACCTCTCTGCTATTTTCAGCTGTCAAATACGGTATCGCAAATTGCGTTCCTGTATTTGCATGTAACGGCTTCATTCTTTCATTAATGAAAGGAAGAAGCTTTTACAAAAAGCTTAATTATTTCATTAATGAATGCCTCAATACTGGGGCATTCATTAATGACTGGTAACTGCTGAGAATCAGCTGTTACCAGCATTACAAAGCCTGATATAACTCGTCACGTACAGTGTACGTGGCCAGTCATATAGGCACAAAGTGACGGGACGTACACTGTACGTCTCCCGTCACGAAGGGGTTAAGTTGCCGGGATCAAGAATAGACATAAAGAATTCTGATCATTCCCCGGCTCACCTTCTCACTTTCTGTCCTCTACCTTTCCATAATCACAATGTGACTGACTTTTAGAAAATACAATCTATATAAACTGAAAAAAAATCTCTTTTTTAGGTTTCTGAAAATAAACGGCGTTATCAGAAAGATGGATTTGACTTGGATCTCACCTATGTTACAGGTTTGTGTTACAGTGCGTTAAAGTCCCAACTGTTGCCCCCTGGAAAGCTTCAAACTATACAGGTGAAACTCGAATAATTAGAATATCGTGCAAAAGTAATTGCAGTAAGTGCTGCAAAAGGGGCCCAAACCAAGTACTGAGTACATATGCATGCTTGTACTTTTCAGAGGTCCGATATTGTTCTATGTACAATCCTTGTTTTATTGATTGCATGTAATATTCTAATTTTCTGAGATTGTGGATTTGGGGTTTTCATGAGCTGTAAGCCATAATCATCACAATTATGACAAATCACGGCTTGAACTATCTTGCTTTGCATGTAATGAGTCTATCTCATATATTAGTTTCACCTTTTAAGTTGCATTAGTGAAATAAATGAACTTTGCACAATATTCTAATTATTCAAGTTTCACCTGTAAATAATTATGATTAAGAGCCTAATGATGTAGGACCCAACTTTGAATTATATTAGCTGACCTTACACTGGTGGCCAAGAATTTAGTGGATTGTTCAAATTTGATACTGGACTCTGCTACGGCCATATTATATTAGCTTTCTTATATATCATATATATGTGATCTGCCCACAAACAAGGGCAAATAATGTAGTGTTCCTGTTGGTTTTAAATCTGAAAACTAAATTCTAAAATTCAAATTACAAAATAATCTAAAATTCAAATAATAAAATGTATCTTGCACATAATTATCGGCAATATCGTTGATAAATTCATGCTTATTTTTACTTTTGACAGATCGTATTATTGCCATGTCATTCCCATCTTCTGGAAAGCAGTCATTTTACAGGAATCCTATAGAGGTATGTACTTTGGGAAGTCCAATAGGCCACTTTTCTCACAAATATTGAAACAAAAACACCATTGTTTCCCTGTAGCATCCAATCAGATTGCGAAAGTAATGTAAACAATGTACTTGACTGTGAGAGTCAGATTGAATGCTTTGGAGCAATGCTTATAATCAGAATTTTTGCTCTGGATCGTATTCTTTTTTCCGTTTTGGTAAAATGTTGAATGGGTTTTACTGCATCTTGTTCTTTGGTTGAAGAGATTAGCCTTCACTTCCCACTGGGCCAGAATATGAGCAGTATCAATCCAATGACATACACAGCAAAAGTACCCTCGGCTGGTAGAATTGGGAACGATGTGAACCTGTTTCAGATTTTTACTGTATATTGTTACATTGCTAAATCTTTAGCACGGCTAAAAAGCAAATTCTATACAGTAATACTTAAAGCTGATCTCCAGGCTCAACTTTAACCCCCCTAATGGGGGGTTATCGCCAGTAGCAGAATCACCCTTGTGACATGGCCCTATGTGGTGTCATCCACCTGTCTGTGAAGTGTGATGAGGCTCTACAAATCTTAGGACTAGGATGGCAGAAATACAATCAATCCTTTGGCAGGTAAAATAGCTCCCATAAATATATTTTGTGTGTGCATTACCTGTTTGCCTGGATTCCGGCTTTATTATATCAGGAATCATAAACCTATACTTGATACACTGGTACACTCTAAATTCTAATTTTCTGGAAGAGCCATCAGAGGTTCTTGAGCTGTATAAAGGAAAGGAAAGTAATTTCTTATAACCTATTAGATTCATTGATATTTGATGCTATATGTAATTTAAACACTCCCTAGCATTTGCCAGCCATGGTTCCATGGAACACTAAAGTACTCCAGAGGTTCCTAGGGGATCCTGAAGCAGTGGCACCCTGCATAGTTCTGGGTCCAGCACCACTCAGCATAGCCAACAGCATGACACCCATTACCTTTTTAGCTGTTTGTAAGGGTGGCATTCTTTCCACGGACCGCAAATGTAAGGGGCATTCTTCACATTGGCCACCAAAACATTTTAGCAGGGGTTCCTACATCTCCTAGGGAACACCTGAAAATGATTTCAAGGGTTCCTATGAGGTATAAAAGTTGAACATTTTGCCTTAGAGTAAAAGGAGTACAGATGGCTATACTGGATATGTGTTGGTTACAATAATAATGGTTTCAGTAGATAAGTATGATATTTACCTAGAGTAAGTGGCTCAGACAGTGGCAAAGGAGTGGAGTGACAAAGCAGTCTACCATTCATGGTACAGAGACAGTCACACTGCTGATACACTGCTCATAGATAATTACTTGACTTTTGCATTTCCACTCTCATTATTTCATGTAAATTACTGTTATGTCTTCTTAGTTTCTTTCTGATACTCATAAGAATGTGTCTGCTTCTTCCATATTTTCTGACTAGTTATTTTTTGTTTTTTTACCTTGTTTAAAGCATGTTTCAAGATTTTTGGACTCCAAGCATAAAGATCACTACAAGGTCTACAATCTGTGCAGTAAGTAGTGGCGAACAACAGAGTGTATACATGGAAACGGTGACAGTGTCTCTGCAAAGGGCATCTCCTGACCTCATTATACTCAGTTTACCTTCCCTCCATCATCCTCCATAGCCAGTACTGAAATCAGCTGTGTCAGTGACCCGGGGGAAGCAGTGATGTCATTCAACCGGTCATGTCATAGTGTTTGGGCCTAACAATTGGCTGCTAGATCCAAACACTGTTACAGAAGAGGAGGTCAGCCGCATACATGGAATTGCCAGTGTTCTTGCTGACTGTGAAGAAGCATGGAGCTGCAAGGAAACACAGGTTAGTTGAGTATATTAGGGCCAGGAATGCCTTTGTAGAGACAGTCACTGTGCCCTGCATGGGAAGGTGGCAGTGTCCCATAGTTACATAGTTAGTCAGGTTGAAAAAAACACTAGTTGAGTCTAGAGACTGATTACTCACACTGGAAAGTCTCTCCCACTTTACTTGTGAGAAGGGCCTCTGGAAGCTAACAGAAGAACTGTTTCACCATCTCTGCTACATCGTACGCACACTGATCCTCATAGTTTACATTCTCTGGACAGTTCTTATTCATCTGACATAGAGCTTGGATTCAAGACTTTTTCGGATTTCCTAAACAAGCCAACCTGTGGAAAAAGTAAACCTTATCCATTACCATGTCATCCAAGCACAGCAAGGCAAACCACCCCCTACACCCTCCTCCTCTCTCCTCCTTTCTCCCTCCTCTCATTTCTTGAAGCTAGTAGATGGACAAGTGCTCTGTCCTTTGCGATTCTGTACTCAAAAGGAAGCTCAGAGAAGCCAAGCTAATAGAGTTGGAGCCAGTTGTCCGAAACATGATGACTGTGATTGCTTGAGCACAAATGTAAAGAAATACTTTGCTGGGCAATGTATATTGAAAAAAAGTTTGAGAGTTTAATACTAATTTAATTTGTAGTCCACCACAGCTGGAGGGCCGGAGCGAGGATTATTCCTAAAATAATGTTAATATTTTCTTACAGGTGAAAAGGGATATGATCCTAAATACTTCCATTACAAAGTGGAGCGAGTGTTCATAGATGATCACAATGTCCCAGCTCTGGAGTAAGTACCTTTCAGTCAATAGCAGTGGCCCCCATCCAGTAGATCATAAGTCACACACCCACATCTCCTTTTCATGATGCTTGTGACAGCCTCTAAAATTCTTCTTATTAGTCTATATACACTATATTACTAAAAGTATTGGGACACCCCTCCAAATCATTGGATTCAGGTGTTCCGTGAAATTTCCTTGGTACTATATATTCCGCGGTCAACTGTTAGTGGTATTATAACAAAGTGGAAACAACTGGGAACAACAGCAACTCAGCCACGAAGTGGTAGGCCACGTAAAATGACAGAGCGGGTTTAGCGCAGGCTGAAGCGCACAGTGCGCAGAAGTCACCAACTGTCTGCAGAGTCAATAGCTACAGACCTCCAAACTTCGTGTGGCCTTCAGATTGGCACAACAACAGTGCGTAGAGAGCTACCTGGAATGGGTTTCCATGACCGGGAAGCTGCATCCAAGCCTTACATGACCAAGTGCAATGCAAAGCGTCGGATTTAGTGGTGTAAAGCCCGCCGCAACTGGGCTGTAGAGACATGGAGACATGTTCTCTGGAGTGACGAATCACGGCTTTCTGTCTGGCAATTCGATGGACGTGTCTGGATTTGGTGGTTGCCAGGAGAATGGTACTTGCCTGGCTCATTGTGCCAAGTGTAAAGTTTGGTGGAGGGGGGATTATGGTGTGGGGCTGTTTTTCAGGGGTTGGGCTTGGCCCCTTAGTTCCAGTGAAGGGAACTCTTAAGGCATCAGCATACCAAGACATTTTGGACAATTTCATGCTCCCAACTTTGTGGGAACAGTTTGGGGATGGCCTCTTCCTGTTCCAACATGACTGCGCACCAGTGCACAAAGCAAGGTCCATAAAGACATGGATGAGCAAGTTTGGGGTGGAGGAACTTGACTGGCCTGCACAGAGTTCTGACCTCAACTCGATAGAACACCTTTGGGGTGAATTAGAGCGGAGTCTGCAAGCCAGGCCTTCTCGTCCAACATCAGTACCTGACCTCACAAATGCGCTTCTGGAAGAATGGTCAAACATTACCATAGACACACTCCTAAACCTTGTGGACACCTTCCCAGAAGAATTGAAGCTGTTATAGCTGCAAAGGGTGGGCCAACTCAATATTGAACCCTACGGACTAAGACTGGAATGCCATTAAAGTTCATGTGCGTGTAAAGGCCGGTGTCCCAATACTTTTGGTAATATAGTGTACCTGCAGAATGGAATTGTAGCCAATCTCAGGTATCCAATTTTATGTCATTTAATTGTGATATTTATTAAATAGCTGTGTTTTTATACGGTATTAGTCCTTATTCATATTGCTCCTCGCTGCTTGTTATATTTCAATGCTTTGTAAAATTTGAATGGAATTTAAATTTTCCACTGAGGAAGACTTGAGACGTCTACATGTTATAAAAATTGTTGAAGTGATTAGCTCTATGTACTTAAACTGCTAAGCTCTTGAATCCAGTTAGGAAAAGGAGTTACATCTGCATTGCGTCTTTATTTTGTATTGTTTGCTTTAGTTTCCTTCCACTATCCAAAAACAAATACCGGTGGTTTCTGATCAAATTAACCCGAGGGTCTGTATGACTGCAGTAGGGGTTTTACATGTAAGGTAATATGGGGGAGAGATTGATATAACTGGTCCTGTGTATATTGTAAAGCATGTCATGAAATCGTGATACCATGTGATTATGTTATTATTTTCTTTCTAGGGACATGCTAAAGTTTACAGCCAATGTGCGTTCCTGGATGGCAGAAGATCCCAAAAATGTGATTGCCATTCACTGTAAAGGGGGTAAAGGTATGAAGATTTGATCATACAGTTAGTTGCAATGGGACACAAGCAAACAGGGAGGAGGAAGAACAGCAAATATGTTTTTGTATGTGTGACTGACATTTTTTTTGTTCTACAGTTAACATTTGTTTCTTGATTTTTGCTTTAGGCCGAACTGGAACAATGGTTTGTACTTATCTTGTTGACTGTGACCAGTTTGAGAGTGCAAAGGTAATGGTCTTATGTAGAAATGATTTATAAAAATATAACCCGGAAATATTAATAATAGCAGATATAATCAATATAATATTCAGTAATAAATTACAAAGTGAGCTAATACTTTGGTCAGAGGTATAAACGTGTTCCTTGACAGAATCTCTACTTGTTTCCAATAACAACCAATCAAAAGTTTGTTTTTATTTTGTAAACTGGGACTGCATAAATGATAGTTGAAAGCTGGTTGGTTGGTAAGGGCATCTCTGTCAGGAAATTGATACCTTTCAGTCATCGGTCTCTTTGTGAGTGCTGCATTGCTAGGACAGCACTCGTATATAGAAATTAACTTCAAGGAGCCCTATGGTTACATGCTTAAGGAGGCACTCCTCGCACAATCTCCTGTATGTGCTTTGCCTTGAGATTGAAATCTATAAATGCCTTGTATGGAGTATGGAGTTAAGCTTTGGAAGAAGAATACCGTATTGTTGTAACTGCTTAGTTCTCTTTTTAAAAACTTGACGTTGTGTCGCCTGCTCCCTTTAAATCTCTGCCACACAGTGAGCCCCATCCACATGCATGCACAATTTTTCACTTGCAATTTCAGTGTTTGCATAAAAAAAAAATACTCCAGCTTTGATTGGTTAGCTAATGACTGTGTTGTATCTTCACACATATTTAGAGCTGAATATTGCCTACATTGGGTGCACCTCACAGTGCATTTCCCATAACCTGAACAATTTGTTAAATTAATGAATAATGAGTCTTGTCTTGTTCTGATTTTTGTTTAGGAAAGTTTGGATTATTTTGGTGAACGTAGGACAGATACATCTGTCAGCACAAAGTTTCAAGGCGTGGAAACACCCTCACAGGTAAGTCCTGTCTTGTAACTCATTCAACTTCAAGTTAAAAACAGTCACATCGCTTTGGGAAATCATTTTAGTAAAGTTAATTTGTTACAAAATGATTTGTTTTCTGCATTAACAACTATGTAAAAGAAAAACCTTTTAATTCCAAAGAAATTGGAAATGTCACCAACTGTCTATGAGATGTTTTCCTGAATAATTACAGACTTGGCACCAGTGAATCTTCATCAGCATTGCAAGTCTTCTGTATTGATTCTTTTGCATTGCAAGTCTTCTGCTCCAGCACCTTCCATACAGTTACAGCTGAATGGCAGGGACCAGATTTTTGATATAAGATGTAAAAACTCTGATTTGGTACCCCAGTACCTTAAAAAATTTGGAACAAACAAAAAATTCAGGTTCTGTGTTCAATGGCCAACACCAAGATAATTTATCTAGTTTGTTTATTGTATACAGTACAGTGCCAGAACTTTACAGAGGGCACTAAACCAATCCCGTTGACAGACCAGCCCTCTATTGACCCTCAAACGTTATATATCACTGCAAACGTCAGAGTGCGAGCAATAACTCTAGGGCAACAATCACTGGTAACACTAAATTCATGAGTGGTAAAAGCTTTTCAAGTGCAGCCTATGATCGATTTTTGGGTGTAGCTGTTTTTTTGCGATTAGGCGGGCGCATGCACGCACGCAATAAGACTTGACGTGTTTGGTGTCTATTTACCAGACGTACAAAATGTATAGATGTCACCAGCACACCAACAATGTTGTAGTCCAAAACCATCCATTTTGTACTGAGTGGCGGCACCATCCGCGGTCACTGCGAGCACACACCACCACCCCCAACCCCCCCGCATCCAATTTTGGGTTTTTTTCCGGTAAGGAGTGTGATAAGGTATATTTTTCGTTTATTTACTTGACGTGACCCCATCTTTTCTATTTTACAAAAAATGGCTAATAAAAAATGTTTCATAATGTAAGGAAAATATTTTTTTTCCACATTTTTCACTACTTTTTTCTTGGACAGGAAGGGGGTTTAACACTCCGGTCTTTAAGTGGTTAAAAGTAGAACATCTAGAGGTGGCTCTCAAAGACATAAATAGGTGTCTGGTGGGTATTGGACCCAGGCCCCACCACTGCAAGGTTACACTGCTTGTCTATGGTATAGTATAGCATAGTGATGTTCTGTGTGTATCTGTTCATTTGCAGAGTAGATATGTGGGTTACTATGAAGTTCTGAAGAACAAGTACAAGTTGCAGCTCCCTCCAGAGAAAGAGTTCAGAATCCGAAGTATTCGAATCCATTCAATCGAAGGTAATTCTAGCAATTACGTTATGCTCATAATGTGGGAATCAGTAGGACACTTTCAACTAACACAAAAGGAATAAGAGCTTGAAGCCCAACACCAGCCAATTTTTTTTTTTTAAGTTTGGATAAAGCAGAGAAGAGTTAGAACTTTAGGTTAGGATTCAAATGCTGTCTGGGACCCCAAAACCGAGCTGTCTCGTATCTTCCTGTTGTATCTTATACCCATGACTTGGACATTAAGTAAAGGGAATACTTCTTGATGGAGACTCAGGTAGCAATACATTCCTGACAGAGGTTTTAAACCTTCTTATTCTACTAGAAAATGTGTTTTTATCGCCCAATTTGGTGAATTTCCCCTCCGCGGTATAAAGTAAAGCAGTATGAAGGTGGCAAGTTCTAAAAAAAGGTTTTCCATGTAGTTGGGCATAAACTAATCTAGAATGGAACATTGGTGAACAGCCTGAGGAAAATGACTGAAGCCAACAAAATGGTTACCAAATATTGGCTAGAATATTCAGTATAGCTACTTAAAAAAAACAAATGGTGGACCAGATCAATGGTAACAACTCACACCAACAACTCACAATTCCTGTTTCAGCAGGTTAGAGTTGAAAAACTGATGAATGATAACAAAGATGAGTGACATTTGCTACCAGACAGTTGTTATAGCCCAGCTCTATCCAAAACTTAGTTTTGGATATAGACGGAATTTATTACAATCTCTATCTGGTTTTTTATAACTTTCTGTGCCCCCACTGTGGAGATTTTCCCTCACTTCTTGTCCCAGTAATAGGGAGTCAGAGAGAGAGTGATGGGAAATCTCTCCAATAGGTATAGAGGTAGCAACTTTTAGCAAAGTGAGTAAAGCTTAGATCTTTTGGGGTCTAGGCCCTAATTTTATAGCATGCTCCAACTGTGGTAACGGAAGCTGTGTTCTCATTATACAGTACTTAGAATTATGCAACATCTCTTGAGCAGGCAATTTGAGCATCACATGGACTGCATCCAAGACTTGACAGTGAAGGGCTATCTTTGTGAGCATTTGTGTTCATTATCACACAAAAAGCCTTCCCAAAGCTAAAAGCGAATTTGATACTCACAGCAGACTGTTTCTCACAGCAGAATTAGGAACATATTGGCCATGTAGATGAAATAACATCTGGCCAAATTGTAAAGAAAATTGTTGCAGGTCTTCATTGCATGTAGGTTAATCAAGGTTGGGCAGATGTATCTGTTGGTGAGGCATTTGTGTATTGTGAGGCATTGGCTGGCAGGATTGTGGATGATGTATATGTGCCACCTAGATTTCTCACCTACACATGGTGACCGGCTCCAGGATTTCTGTCTGCTATGGAAGAAACAAGCTTGTTGTTCTCTCAGATCTTATGTTCTGTTCTCGATCCTGGAGCATGGAGGCTTTGTAGAGCTTTGGGTGGGAAAAACCCTCCATCCCTAAGCCATCATACCTGTTAGTCAGACCTGATTATTACTTTCAGCTGTCCACAGACCTTTTTATTTCTGGGTTGACCTATGCTCAGGACTCTCTGTTAAGGTGCCCATTCACTCTACAACCCTCGCAAGACTTTTGTCTTGCGAGAGTTGTAAAGTACTTAAAAAAACGTACGATCTGCCCATCTTGGACAGGCAGATCGTACTTGTGACCATCGCAAGCCCGCCCCCCTGAGTGGCGGGCTTCCGATGACTGCAATGCTGAACGGGCAGTGTGCGCGTGCGCACACCGGCCCGTTCGGCAGTGATCTCTCGATCATGTTAAAAACCAGCCGAAAATCGTACGATTCTCGGCTGGTTTTCCAACATGCTCGATATACAAAAGGCGTGCGGCCGTACATTAGAAACGGTCGCACGCCTTCCATACACTGCACGATTCTCGTACAATCACGGGATTTCCCGCAATTCTCGCACGAGAATCGTGCAGTGTATGGGCACCTTAACTCTGTCTGCTCTGAGAGCCTGCTGCTGCGTGAAAAGGCTGAGTTCTGACAGAACATGAGGCAGTTGCAGCAGAGAAGCATAGATGTTAGCAGGAATATAAAACAACATAATAATCCTATTTTGTTAATTATGTCAATACACAGGAGTCGGAAAAAGCAATGGAAGTGACATGACGGTCCAGATAATAATCAAAAAACAAGTGATATTCCAGTGTGTCTGTGAGACTCAAGAAAACTGTAAGGTACAGGTAACAGGGAACATTCAGCCCTTGCTGTTTACCCAAATGGACTGGTTTAATCTGACAGAAATATACTGTATATCTGATTGGATGCCGGTATTTCAGAGCATATCTTTCTTTATGGTACATTCACTTGGAATATAGTCTACTGCCTATGTTTTATACAATGCATAATTTGCATGTTTATATGTCACATCGCATTAAAGTCTAAAGACAGGGAACAGATGCAAATTGCTGCAGGGGTAGTTTAAAGTAGCTAGGAAGATGTCAACCTTTATTACAGCCCAGGAAGAACAATGTTGAAGGCTACCAATGGTGTTCAGAAACTGTGCTGACAACTAGCTCAATGGCTAGGAATATGTCACACAAGCAATCCTGATGCTGGTTGCTCTCTTTCTCGCGCTTAGGGTCGCTAATGCTCTTATAGCATCACTGAGAAAACCAGCAAGTTGTTGCTCTGTGGCTGGTTCCTCACTCAGGGGTGTAACTCAGGGAAGTGCGGTCAGGGGAGACAGGTGAGTCTCACCTAGTATTATGAAGAAAAAAGGTGACAGCCTTTTCTCCATTCAGATCGGCTTGTTACAGATTACACAGCAGGGAAAGCCTCCCCCGTGGTGTAACCTGTCATGGACGGAGCACTGCCTGATAATTACAGGCAGCGCCGCACCCGGCTTTTGACAGGTAGTTGGGTTACACAGCAGCGGGCTTCCCCACTGCTTGTGTAACTCTGTGTTAGAGGCGTGAGCTCTGTGGATGGCTTGGACTGGTGGCAGAGCGCCATTGGTCCAAGCTGTCCAATAAAAAATAGATTTAAAAAAACAGTGAGGACATCGATCTCGATGCGTCACAGGTGACGAGCAAGTAAGGGACACAGATTGGTTACCAAGCTGGGGGCGGGGCTTTGGCTGGATGGGGCGGAGCTTCAGCTGGGCATGGGGACGGAGCTTAGGCAGGCTGGGGGATTCCTCCTGAAGGCACAGCATGTCACTGGTGTAACTACAGATCATGAAGCCCTATAGCAAAAATGTGATGGGGAGGCCCCCTGACAACCTCTCCCTGAGCTGTAATTAATGACACAAAAATCCCAAAGACTCTTGTGCATCTGAGAGCATCTTTCCTACACTGTAGACTGTACAGAGGATTAGGGTTGCCATCAACCACACTTAATGATACAGTACTTTGTTATCTTCACATGTTCTTTGTATAATTTGTCTCAACAACCTAATGGGGCCCCCTTCCACCCCCAAGCCCCATAGCAGCCGCCAGGTGAACAAAAAAACAACAACTATGCTAGCATTACAGAAGACCATATTCCTTCATAATGATATAGAGCGGCTTGAACACTGCACTACATGCACATGAACCATTTCTTATCTTACAGCTGTTTTTCGATGCTGGCAATAATTCTGCAGTCATTAGCTTGGATGGTTGTCCAGTTATTTCCGGAGACGTGAAGATCAGATTTGAATCTAGTGCTGTAAGTGAATGATATTTTTCGATTTTACCATTCCCACCATACAGATTATAATTGGTTTATGAAGTGCCACCATCTTTGGTGGCACTGTATGATGTGATAATACAAGAAAATGTAATATTAGTGCCTGTTCACACGACGTCCGTTTTGTGTGCTGACCTGATCCGTAAGCTCCTGCACTCAAAATGCATCCCAATGTATCCCTATGTGTTTTATGGGCTACAGTTCTCACGTGCGCAGTCCGTTCAGCTTACGACAGACAAATACTGCATGTCACATTTTGTACGGTCAGGAAACGCAAACGCATCCTAAACGCATCAAAAACGCACTGCACTGCAGCTAACATACTAACAGCCCCACTTCAGCAAAACAAATCAGCCCCACTTCAGCAAAACATTTTTTTTTTTTTACTGGAACGCACCAAAAACGCGGCCAAAACGCACTGCATCAGTAGCACCACATCTGCAGATCCGGACCTGATTAGGACCTGAAACTCATGTGAACAGGCCCTAAAGATAAGCATATACCAGTATAGTGGCTCAGTGCTTTGCATGTCTACTTTGCAGCACTGAGGTCCTCTGGGTACACTGCTTTCCAAAGACTCACATGATCCTGTCTAAATGGACCCTAGTATGTGCGAATATGAGATAGGGACCTTAGAGTGTAAGCTCCTTTAGGGCAGCTACTGATTCAAATAAAAAGTATAAAAGTACTGCATACATTGACTGGTGCATTGCCATTCATTTGAATGCCATCCAACACACTTCACGCGGGCGTGTGATTCAGCTCAGTACCACAATACTATGCATTGCGATACGGTGAAAAAAGTAATCCATGCACTTTTGTAACGCGGTGCACAATATTGTGGCTCCAAGTGGGTTGGGGTGCCATTCAAATGTATTGCAATGCAACGCACCAGCGTATCTAATGTGCACTGCGCTGTGCGATAGCATGCACTAAACGCACGAGTACTGTGTCTTTAGCACAACACTTTGGAGTGAACTGGCCATAAAAGTAAAAGAATACGCTGAACTGTAACTAATGCTCATAACAAGTATTACAACTACTTTTGATTCCGTTTTTTCTAATCACACTCTTAAAACCTGTAACCAATGTACATAGAATAAATGTTGATACATCTTTTCTCAGCACTTTCTCTTCAATGCTTTTACTCTTCAGTCAGTAGAAGCAGATTCCCTGGTAATTATAACATCCTTGATGGTTGAATGTTTTCTTCTGACCCAACATTAATTAGCATTTCCTTTAGTGCAATATCACAATTCAACTGAGAAAAGATTCTTGCATATCTCATTACTTAAGGTATTCCTGTCTTAGTGTCCCAATCATGCACGTCAATGTAGTAACGTGGTGAGGCACCTAAAAGGCATAAACATAAAGGAGAGAATAACTATTTCTGCATTAGCTGCTTTATCTATGCCTTTTGTATGTTTCTTAATGGATAAGTTGATAAAAGGACTCTTCCTAATACAAGCTGGTTGTTATTTTAACACTGATGTGTCACTGATGACATCTGTGCCCCAATGTGCACAGCAGCCCAAAGGCATAAAGATGTTTAAGAATGACCATTTACAAAGTAATTATTGCTATACTTTATTGTATTGTGTACAACGCTAATGGCTGATAGCTTTATTGTTACAGACTGGACTTCTGTCATCTTTTTTTTATTTTTTATTAGGGTCTACCTAAGGGCTATGATGACTGTCCATTCTATTTCTGGTTTAATACTTCATTTGTAGAAACTAACAGGTAAGTCTTAAGTTGGTATTGTGGCTGTCATTGTACTTTGACTGGAAAGCTTCTGGTTTTTGTTTAGATTATCTCATGATTTTGGGGATCGCAATACCTCAGTGAAGACTCTTGGGTAATTACTGGAACAGGTGATGGTGGGGGTCAAGAGCCTAAAGGAAGCCTGTTATGGGAGAAACATGGAACCTGCCACTGTTGACTCTCTTGGTTCAATACCTCCTAACACTGACCAAGAACAAGATTTCTTTGACTTTACTGATCAACATACCTGTTCTTGGTCACTGACTCAACTTTAGCAACATTCATTTAATGCTGAACTTTGACCCCCACACTTCCCATCCTTTTCATGCACATTTCTTTTGACCAGTAAAACTGCCAATCATAGTGAAGAAGCAGTAGGAATGTAATGAGGCAAAAGGTAGCAGCAAACTCCACTACCTAATTAGTTGGAGCTTTGCCTGCCACATGAACCCAAGAATTTGGCTAAAACAGCAAGGTTCAATAGGCTGCTCCAGGTATGTGCAGGCACTTCTAGGTACCCTATAACTGCAGCGTTTTGGAGGGTTTTACAAGAACAGTCTCTTTAACTTGTTTTATGGTTGTAATTACTGCTACTTTAGAAAAGGAATGTGTTTAGATATCTACAAATAAATAAGAATGATCAAATATACTGTATAAGCAGACACGGTTTAATTAATTTCATCAGTGTTTCAAGTAGGGATGCACCGATACTGATACTAGTATCGATATCGGTGCCGATTCCGAGTATTTGGGCAAGTATCAGGAAGCCGGGCAGCGCGTCATTACACACTGCCCGGTTTCGCGATTGACCGGAAGCTGGCCTCGTGAGGTAAGGTTACCTTACCTTAGTATGTGTAGCCTGTCATCCCCTGGGGCCTCTCCAGCGAGAATGCGGCCTTCGTCCGGTACCCAGCCCGAGCCGTCCAATCAGGAAGCCGGGCGCCGTCTAATGACGTGACGCCCTGCTTTATGATTGACTGGGAAGCTGGCTTCATCCTCCCTCGTCATCTCATGACAAGAGAGCATGGAGCCGGCCTCCTGGCCAATCAGAAAGCAGAGCGTCGAGTCATTACACGGCGCCCGGCTTCCTGATTGGCCAGCTAGACGGCTCCGGCTGGGTACCGGACGAAGGCCGCGTTGTCGCTGGAGAGGCCCCGGGGGTGACAGGCTGCACATACTAAGGTAAGAGGACTTTCTTGTTAATCGGGAAGCCGGGTGGGGACTCTTTACACGCTGCCCGGCTTCCCGGCTAATCAGGAAGCAAGGTGGTGAGTCATTACACGCCACCTGGCTTCCTGAATGGGACTTCCCTTACTCTGTAATTGGTATCGGCGAGTACCAAAAAAAAATTATCGGTACTCGTGCTCGGTACCAAAATACCGGTATCGGTGCATCCCTAGTTTCAAGGAAAGGCAGATTCATTTGCAACTATTTTCTCACCCTCCAGTACACCTCTTCTCACCTCTTATAGAGATCATATTTGATCATCTAATGCTTCAGGTTTAAACCAGTGACAAAAGTATAGGACTGGCAACTGCCAAACGGCCTAAAAGGGACAGGGGGACCTCCTGTCTCCATGAACATTTTCAGTTTCCCTGCTGCAATCACCATTTCTGCACTTACCGGTTCAGAGCTATTGCTCCTACTCTAGCATTGTTACAGTGTATGTCTTGTTAGAGACTGAGAGTTGCAACTAAGATGTTATATACTAAGATGTCATCTATAGTAGACATGTATCTAAGTTGCTTAGGTACCACCATTTAAGGACAAGTGCAGTTTTGCAATACCGAAGATCACATCACCCTCATCGATTCGAGCAAATTCCCCCATGCACAATCATTCTTCTGATAAAGGCTGTAGGTGTTTTGTTTTTATGTGGCTAGAAATAGTTTTGATCCTCTGTTGATTTAGAGCCTCCACATAACTGCACATGTACTTGCATGCAGTGCTACACTAAGAAGGAAGACAGGTGTTCCACTATTCTCTATAGCTGAGTACCAAGCATGTGGAGTTAAAAGAGAACTATGGGGTAAGTGTTTTTCCCATAGTTCTCTTAAGGTTCACGGGAGGACACAAACTAGCGTCCTCCCGTGACCCAAAGCTCAGTATACCGCAAGCTACAGCTCGTGGGATACTGAGACCGCCGCAGCCGGGACGGATCCCGACATTACTGTCGAGATCCACCCAGCTGCGTGATTGACAGCTGGCTCTGCCTATCTAGAGGCAGAGCCAGCTGTTTCCGCCCCCTCCCCCGTCCATTCCGCCAGTCAGCGCTGGAAGATCGGAGAGGGGAGAGGGGGAATCCCTGCAGGGAGCCATGAGTGACAGTCACGGCTCTCTGCAGGGATATGATCGAGAAGTGAGCGAGCGATGCTATGTGTTCGCTCACTTTCCGATCTAATGAGCCGACGTGTGACAACTTAATTGAAAATCACTCGCCTCATAGTTCTCCTTTTAAGTAGAGTCCATGACCACCTAGGAATTCAAAGCAGCACCTAGGTATGTCAGCACCAGCCAGTTATCACCTACATTAAAGGGTAACTTTGCACAACGGTTGGTGGGTGCATATGGGCCGTTGGGGGTGCACAAGTAGATATGACCTTAAAGTGTTAAAAGAATAATTTTTCTACTGTGTTTTCCAGTCTAATTCATAGTATTGATATTTTTGTATTAACTTTTATTGTAGATTATATCTATCGAAAAATGAACTGGATAATCCTCACAAAGAGAAGTCTGGAAAAATCTACAGTGAAGACTTTGCAGTGGAACTAAATTTTGAGTCATGATTCAATGTCTGATCTTCAGGCACAATTCAAGTATTTGGTCCTTACTTTGACAAGAACTGAACTGAGGAGGATGAAAAGACCCTAATGTGCCATATTTTATACTGTATTAAACTATTCATTTTATACTGGTGTTTATATGTATATATTATCATTGCTCTAAAAAAGTAGGCTTCTTGTCCTCCTTTCAGCAGTAAAACTTGGCTCAACCCAAACCATTCTCTGACTATGTAGCATTTTTTTTTATACATGTCTAATTTTTGTAACTAATGTAGCATATTTAGGTAGATGGTTAACATTGTGCTGTGCTGGCCCTGTTCTATTACATTGCAATCTGATTCATGATACTGAGTGACCCAGCACTAGGAGAAGCCCTGAGGGAGTGGGGAACGTTACACTGGTGTATACATAGAAAGACACTCCATAGATAAGTAAAACGTCACATACATTCAAGTACCAAAATAAGCCTCCATCCAAAACTAGATGTTTGACTTGCTGCCTTCATCAACCCTTGTAGTAGGTCTATTTCACAGCCATCTAATCTTCACACAGGCCTCCCCTTTGGTTTTAAAATTGAGTTCTGTAATGTTCCTCTGATATCCCACAATGTAATGCAGGTGTCTCTGTCTTTAATTTTCCAATACTGGATTTGGATTACAACATTTTGACATAGTAGCACGAGTGTACCAGTAACCGAGGATCCTAAATGTCTAATCCAAATGAAATATCTAAATAAGCTAAAACTATATTCGATATCTACAGATATTTACATACATTTCTAATTTTTTAAAACAATGTAAACTTACTATAGGATTGTTATTTATAATACTGATTGATAAATACTTAAACTAAGAAATACAATTTTCTCGTTTTAGAAGCTCAACATATCATTAAAAATTTTATTTTAGTAAGTTAGATATGAATAATTGCATAATAACATTTCATATTTACATTTATCAGACACCAGGTAAGGCTCTATGCTTCTTTCCATATGTTTTCCAAGCTGTTCTTTTGTTGATTTGCTGAAAAAGCCTATTGTATGCAGAGATCAATAGCTGAAGCTTAAAGGGTTTCTAAACCCTCAGCTTTTTTTTGCATTTATCTACTGCTAGCAAGCAGTAGATATATGCAAAATGTTTTAAAAAGACAGCGTGGGACAGGAAGTGCCAGCAAGCACAGAGGAGTCTGAAAACTACAGGAAAGAAGAATGTCGGATTAAAAGACATCATTTAAGGTAAGTGCTTTCATTAACATTGGGGTGAGGGGAAAAACATTGACTTTAATGTCACTTTAGAGTTGATGCACCTGAACAGAGTTGACGTATTAGAAGAGCAAAGGCTGTTTTCTTAGCAA
Source organism: Nanorana parkeri (assembly GCF_000935625.1). Classification (NCBI taxonomy): domain Eukaryota; kingdom Metazoa; phylum Chordata; class Amphibia; order Anura; family Dicroglossidae; genus Nanorana; species Nanorana parkeri. The sequence continues at coordinate 895,376 of NW_017306506.1, read as the reverse complement.
AGTGCAAGTTCCTTAAACATACATAAAATAAGGTTAAACTATGTTTAGGTCAATCAACATATTATGTTCTAGCAAAAATCCAGCTTTTTGTTATTTTCTTCACACATGAATCACAATAATAACATAAATCAACCTGAATAAGTCAAAGAAGTCAATTGGTGAATGAGTGAAAGAAAATAGCTTCTACTATGCTCTCTCATAATGCTTTGTGATGCCTTTGTCATCAGTGCTACTTATATTAAAGTGACACTAAACTCAGGAGTTAAAACTTAAAAATCCATTCCTGTGATGGACTACAATCTCATGTTTATTTGACTGATTTGTATTGAAATTATAGTCCATCACAGGAGTGAGCTTGGAGCGGTGGCTACTTTACAACACACACAGGGACCATGGGGAACAAAAGTAGCCACCCTCCAGAAGGTAGGACAGTGTCAGCATCAACTCAGATTATATGATGATCTACAGCCGAGTGATACACAAATAAGATATATTATTGTTAATAGTTAAGGTATCTGAATGCATTTTTAAAATGTAACTCCTGAATTTAGTGCCAGTTTAAATATTTTGTAAAACAAAAATTGTATAGAAGTAATATAATATATACAGTAAGTAGTAAATACATTGAATTGTCCCAAAACTATAATAGTTTCCCTTTATTGCAGAGAAAGTCCAATTAAAATACCCTCGCCTATATCTTTCCATTCTTATATTAAAGTGGACGTTTACCAATATCTTTAAAATAACAGCAAACACACATTTTAGAAATGTTTAGTAATGACAATCTACAAACATATACTTCTAGATTATTGCCGGCTTTGTATTCTTTGCAGACCTTATTTCGCTTTTCTTTGCATACTTTATTTATTTTTTCTTCCGCAGGCCATTTTAACTAAGATCCCTAAGGTTACTAGCGCTCCCTTTACTTCCTGGAACTCTGGCACACGTGACTAGGACATGTGACCATGCACATCATCTCATAGAAGAAAAATGCCTTTCCCTGAGATCTTGTGGGATTACAGATGAGACTTCCCAGCAATGCTCTGCTGATGTATCTTTCCCAGGATGCAACACTTTGGCACATAACATAATTTGTGTCAGAAGTGGACCAGGAAGTAAATGAATAACTATTCGTAAGTAAATTAAAATTGTGTTTTTTTAAAGGAGAACTATGAGGTAAGTGCTTTTCACTCACCTCATAGTTCTAGCCGACCTGTGACAATGAGACTGTCACAGGTCGGCTCAGTAGATCGAGAGGTGAGCGAACACATACCGGGTTCGCTCGCCTCTCGATCCTGTCACGGCTCTCTGCCGTGACAGGGGGAGGGGCTGGATTCCCCTCTCCCCGCTCCGATCTGCCAGCGCTGACTGGCGGAACGGACGGGGGAGGGGGCGGGTACAGCTGGCTCTGCCTCTAGATAGGCAGAGCTAGCTGTCACTCAAGCAGCTGGGCGGATCCCGTCATCTACGTCGGGATCCGCTGCGGCGTCTCAGTATACCGCGAGGGGGCAACGGGGCAATTCCCCACCCGAGATAGAGCCGGTCCCACCCGCAGTACCGTACCAGGAGTACATCCCCACACACAGCCGGGACATACAGCTGTCAAGCTGTCACAGAGTTAACTGCGGTTCAGTGTAAAAAAACGGCACAGTAAAGTAATATGCCATTTTTTTTACACTGAACCGCAGTTAACTCTGTGACAGCTTGACAGCTGTATGTCCCGGCTTCCGGGATCTTTACATTCAAGCTATCGGGCATCTCTAGAGACGCCCGATCGCTTGTATTAGCCGCCGCTGTCACTGCCGCCACGTCTCTGTGACAGGAGATCAAAGGGAGTTCAGTATACTGTCTCCCTTTGATCTTCTCTCAGTCCCCGAATGCAGGAAGTGATGTATATTACATCACTTCCTGCATTCAGTGTCACTCTCCAGCTACAGAAGCTGATGAAGTCCATCTCTGCTTCATCAGCTTCTCTGGGGGTCCCTAGGTGACATTAGGGGTCTTGGAGACCCCTGATGTCTCCATAAAGAGGACCTGTCAAGTAAATTAGCTATCCCATAGGGGGCTTCTTAGCCCCCCATGTAATAGCAATAAAGTTGTGTGTAAAAAAAAAAAAAGTAATACAAAAATTAAAGAATCATTAAAAAAATAAAGCATAAAAAAATTAAAAAAGAAAACAATTTTTTTAAGTCCACGCCCCCCACATACACACACAGATATGGGTCGGGTGCTCCTATGTGCGAAAACGAGGATTGAGCCTATCTTCCCGCACATGTTACATATCACCGCAGACATCGGAGTGAGAGCAATCATTTTAGGGCCATTAATCACTGATAACACTAACCTGATGAGCAGTAAAAGCGCTTTAAGTGTCGCCTATGGGCCTGTGGGCGTTTTTTGCGATTTTGTGGGCGCATGCAATTTTAAGGCTTGACATGTTTGGTGTCTATTTACCCGACGTGATCCCGACTTTTAGGTTTTACCAAAAATATGGGTAAGAATAAATGTTTTATAAACGAACGTAGGGAAACTTTATTTATATTTATTTATTTACATTTACGGTACTTTTTTCATTATATAGTAAAAAAATAACCCCCTTCCCCCGTGGTGATTATATACCTCCAAAAGAAAGCTCTATCTGTCCCCAAACATTTTTAACATAAATTGCAAGGCTATAGTCCGGTCATGCTGACTGGTGACAGTGAGAGTGGAAAGGGGTGCCCCCCCAAGACTAGACTCTGGATCCACCCCTGATTCTGATGTGAATTTTAGTGAAAGGTGGTAAAGGTCCACTTCAACAGGGTGTAGCTTATGATCTGGCCTGGCTTATTAGGAATCGGATAGGAAACTGCATGAAGGGAATCAGGTGATTGCTGGACCTTAGGTTGCCTTTGGAGCTGTTGAATATCTAATCATTTATAGAAGTGTTGACATCTGTGTAGGGAACATTTTTAGAGTGACTGCAGTGGTATCCATGTTAACCTACCATTTGAGATGCTGCATTTTTGTGTCACTGTGTTTTTAATGGGGTTAATTGTTTTGATAAAACAATAAACACCCTGAATAAACAATACATTGGATTAAAAAAATAGCATTATGTTTAATTAAGTGTTGGTGTATTTAAATAGTTTGCCATTGCTCTTAGCTCAGATGAACCTTCATTTTAAACTGCTAATTCCAGGTGCATCAGAGCAAACTGTGTTCAATGTCTTATAGCTTATTTTCTTTCTAAAGCACCTACAATCTGAGTAGAAAAGCCTGTCCTCTGCCAGCATACGGCAAAGTGAGACCCCTTGAGGAAGCAGAGGTCTCTCTGTAGAGGTTACACATGCCTCCTACTGAGTCAGACCTAAAGCTTTGCAATCTGCAAAGCCCACGCTTCCCGATATCACTGCTTCCATACAGAGAGCAAGGATCTAACTCTGAGGCAGCTGCCAGGGGACAGGCATTTCTACTGTTTTTTTTAAAGAGGACACAATGTGAAGGTGCCCATACACTTTACAACCCTCGCAAGACTTTTGTCTTGCGAGGGTTGTAAAGTACTTAAAAAATCGTACGATCTGCCCATCTTGGACAGGCAGATCGTACTTGCGATCATCGCAAGCCCGCCCCCCTGAGAGGCGGGCTTACGATGACTGCAATGAGGGGCGGGCTTACGATGACTGCAAACGGGCTGTGTGCGCATGCGCACACCGGCCCGTTCGGCAGTTGTCGAACCAGCAGGCCACTAACTCGCCGAGAATCGTACGATTCCCGGCAGGTTTTCTAGCCTGCTGGTTCGACGGAAGATGTGCGACCGTACAGTAGAGACGTACGATTCTCGTACGATCGCGGGATTTCCCGCGATTGTCGTACGAGAATCGTGCAGTGTATGGGCACCTTAAGACTTTGCACTGCTTGTGTAATTGATGCACCTGGAATGTATTTAATTAAAGAAAAACTCAGGGAAAATAAAAGCAAAAACCAATGCAAGGCTTAAGTGGTCATTTTGTCTGGGGGGGCTCAAAAAAGCAGTTTTACTCACCTGGTCGCACCGTGGTTGGCACTCGCCTCTCTCCCCCTCCCCTATGGATTGTTGCTCATGTTCCTTACATCTAATGCATGTGAGTGGACCTGCATAAGACATGATGATGTCAGTGGTCCTTAGACCACCGGAGTCCAGGGCAGAAGAGGCTGTGGGGACTGGTATATACCAGCCCAGAGGGCGTCAGTGGGACCAAGGATCCGGTGAGTATTATTTGAGTCCCCTAGACAAAAGATCACTTAGCTTACAAGGGTACATCTTTAAACTGAAGGGTCAAATGGGTTTTCAAGCTGAATACTAGGCAAGCAGCTAAATAAAAGCCACTCTTGTGATCCAAGCACCCCTGCCAATCAGCACGCAGTTTGAAGTAAATACCCAGCACAAATTAATAACAAAACACAGCTTCAGCCTGCTAATTGGATGCAGAAATATAAGTCTGGCCATACAGGGTCCTAAATTAACAATAAACTCAGGAGTTATTAAAAAATAATAATAATAATAATACACGAGTGCCCAATACCCTGGAGTATTTGGCATTTTTGGGGTCTTTAGGGGCTCTATCAGCAAAACCAGCAGGAGGATAGGGAGAGAGGGTTGTGTGAGGGAAGCACTTATAGGCTTTTTCTAATTTTTCCTGAAGGTGTCCTTTTAAAATACATTTGTTATTTTTTAAATAAATACATATCTGCATTAATTGATCATTTTTACTTCTGCTCAAAGTTTAAGCTTTAATATTTTGTTCATGTAAGTTGAATCCTGTGTTCTTATGTATTCAAGCATTTCACATAAAGTGATTACCTTTGTGTATTTTATGTTGGATGGTGCCGGTTTTGACTATTTTAAAACCTTGAAACAAGACAAATGTACATAACCCGATAAAAACGTGCTCTTTATAGCAGGAAGTTAGTTCTTCATCCGATTGCTTTCCCCGCAACAGATTTTGTTTATTTCTTAACAGCACAATGTGTAATCACTCATACATAGGTCTGGGCCGAAGCAACAGAGAGCCAGATAAACTGGAAGCATCTGGTTTTTCATACGGACATTCTGAGCAAATACTGTAATCATAAATGTCTTGTTGGCTTCTTCTGACTGCTTCTTTCCAGCTGGTAGAAGTGAGTTGTTCTGTGTATGTACTGTGTCTGGTTGTCACATCACAGGTGAAGTATGAGTGTCTACATTACTAGGGACAATTAAAGGCTAAGTTTACCTTTAATACCAAGTTTAATGTTACACCCATATTCAGGGTATAACATGAAACATGGTCACATCGGCATCCTTCCCCCTGCCCCCATACTGTCCCCTAACTCAGCGTTTCCTACTTTAACCAGGGCTACGTCAGTGCTACAGTTTGAATTTAAAACGTATTTGTGTGAAGTGTGAAGTTAAGTCATGGATTGAACAGAAATATGAACAATTATAAAATACTTTATTATTTCATAATAAAGTAATTATAAAATAATTTATTTGTGTTTATTTGATTCCTATTCAAGAGAATTACTTTATATATAGTCAATATAGGCACAGAGGTACATTTTTTTAACATTTTCTAATGGTGGTGTGCCTCGTGATTTTTTTCATGAAAAAAGTGTGCCTTTGCACAAAAAAGGTTGAAAAACACTGCCCTAACTTACCTGTGAATCTTGGGGTTCTTACCCCCGCAGGCTCCTGTCTGTTTTTGAATCTGGCGAGGCTGTGTGGGGCTCCAGCCACCTCATCCATTGAGTATCTGTGAATAGAAAAACTACAAGTCCTGTCTGTCACTGCCTCAGAGGGACTTGCAGTACTCAATGTACGGACTGGGACTGGAGGGCGAGTCTGCATTAGCCAGAGCATTGAACCCGCGATCCACTGATAATAGCTGCACTGCTTTACTGGCTTCAATGCAAGAAAATAATAAATGCATATTTGCTCTTTTGTGTGCAGAAAAGCATATCTAATATAAGAGTTTTGTGTTTTAAAAATGATCTTTGTCCTAAAGTTTATGTGCTTCAGTTATAAAAATTCCTATACTCGTCAACTTCATCTAAGTGCGCTATTGACATGCGAATGGCTTCCGCTCAGCTATACACTAGTGATGGGACGAACACCCCCGTGTTCGGTTTGTATTCGAACATCCGAACGGCCGAAAAGTTCAAATACGAACTCGAACCTAATGCAAGTCAATGGGGGTCGAACTTTCGAAAATGATTAACCACTTTAAGAGGGCTTATATGCAAGTTATTGTCCATAAAAGGTGTATGGGGGTCCGGGTACTGCTCTGAGGGACAGGAATCAATGAAAAAAAAAAACAAGTTTTTAAAGGAGCAGTGGTTTTAACATCACTTAAAGGGTAAGAATAAAAATGAAAAATTCCTTCAAATATCGTGCCTGGGGTGTCCCCTTAACCTGCCTGTGAAGTGGCGGATCTGTAGGATGTATAGAACCTGCTGCAGCAAAACTGACATTTCTATTTTAAAAAAATGAATTTATTTTTTTTAACTCTTAAATATTTAGGAGGGACCCCGTGTGCAAAAAAAAAGTGTGTGGGTTTCCCCCTCAAAGTCATACCAGGCCCTTAAGGTCTGGTAGGAATTTTAAGAAGGAACCCTACCCCCAAAAATGGGGGGGGAGGGAAAAGTGGGGTCCGCCCTAAAATTCCATACCAGACCCTTGATCCGAGCATAGGCCTGGCAGGGCCGGAAAGGGGGGAGACAAGCGAGCGCCCCCCCCCCTCCCTCCCACACCAGGCCACATGCCTTCAGCACTGGGAGGGTGTCCCCGTGCCGATGGGGACAAGGGCCTCTTCCCCACAATCCTGACCCAGTGGTTGTGGGGGTCTGCGGGCAAGGGGGCTTATTTGCGTTGGGGTACCCCTTTAATTAAGGGGGCACCCAGATGCCGCCCCCTCCCTTGTGAATGAGTAAGGGGTACTTGTACCCCTACCCATTCACTAAAACAGGGAAATAAAATCCTTTAATTGAAAAAAAACCAAAAGACATGTTTTTAACAAGTCTTTTATTTAAAAAAAGAAAAATGGATCCACCAACGTAATCCAGGGTCAATCACAGCGTCCAGCATTGTACACGACGACGACAAAATGAAAAAATAAAACAAAAAAATAGAAATCATTTTAAAAAAACGACGGCCGCCTTCCCGCCTTTTCCCTGCTGACTCCCGCCGCATAATGGCATTTTGGCAGATGCCGGCAAAACATAAACAATTGGGCGGAGCTAGCAGTGACAGCTAGCTCTGCCCAATTGTGTACTTTGCAGTCATCTGATAGGCGAGAAATGATCGGGCAGAGTCAGCATGACTTTGCCCAATTATAGCTCCAAATGAGTACTGAGCCCTAATTGGGCAAAGTCTTGCACTTTGTTCAATTCAAACTCATGTTCGAATCGAACCGGCGGACCATCCCTACTATACACCAGGCGCAACTTTACTAAATGAACACCCTGGATACAAGGACTACAGCACACATGTGCGGTGTATAATGCAAGTAGGTTTAGAGAAAAGCAAAGACACTCATAGGGCTTTCCCAAAGAGCATCTTAAAGCGGACCTTTACTCATATCTTTAAAATAACAACAAACACATCTTTACAAATGTTTAGTAATGACAATCTGCAAACACATACTTCTAGATATTTGCCGGCTTTGTATTCTTTGCATTTCTTGTTTCTCTTTTCTTCCCCAGTCTTCTTACAGTGGCCATGTTTACTAAGGGCAGATTAGTAGATCTCCTATTACTTCCTGGATTTCTGGCACATGTGACTAGGACATGTGACCATGCACATCATCTCAGGGGAGGAAAATGCCTTTCACTGAGATGTCGTAACATTACAGATGAGATCTCCCAGCAATGCTCTGCTGATGACAATGTCCCAATGTGCATTGCTTTGGCAAACTGAAGTCATTTTTCCCTTTCAAAGCAGGAAGTGAATGCTCTGCAAATGTAAGTATTTCACAGTCACAGCATTTTACACTTGACATGTCTATGTTATCATTGTTCATACATGGGTGGATGCTTTGGTTGAAATTGATTTTTCAGTGTAAAGGTCCACTTTACACAAATGCTGTTTTTTGAAGTTCTTGGTTGGGTAGAGTTTGACAAAAGGGCTGTTCTTCTCCGAAACTTTTGTTTGCACAAAAGCATTTATTCATGCAGTTTGTGTTTCAGCGCGCTTTGCCAAAACTTCCCAGTCCTTCCCTGCCAAACACTCTTATTTGCTGATATACGTCAATTTTATCATCACACAACTCTCTACATATACCAATATCAAATGCTGGTCCCACACAACCACTCCCAACCAGCTTGATGATGAAAAAAAAACAAATGGATCAATGCAACTTAGGACCAACAGTATTTATCATTTCACAATCCTAAAGTGTTGGTGGTAGGTTGCATTGAACATTTCTTTGGTTCATATTAGGGGTGGTTCTGTGCCAGTAGACTCGGTCCAGTGATATAAGTACAGTATGTAGCACAATTTCTAGACCAAATAAGCGGATTTTGAGAACATCTGTTATCCCTACTCCATAACATAACATTAAAGCTGTTCACTGAAGATGGTAATAACAAAAACAACTGGGTAATAAATTAGTTACTGCCACCTCGAAATCACATGAGAATATATAAACAAACAAAGAGGAGAGATCCATTACATGTAAGGAAAGAAGAGGTAGACGACATGTTATGAGAGGGAAGATTCAGTACATAGATAGAAAAGAGTGATCCAGGACATAAAAGAGGAGAGGTCCAAGACATGGAATAAGAGAAGAGGTCCATGACATGGAATAAGAGGGAAGATCCAGTACATGGATAGAAAAGAGTGATTAAGGACATAGAAGAAGAGAGGTCCAAGACATGGAAGAAGTTGAGAGGTCCAAGACACGGAAGAAGAGGAGAGGTCCATGACATGAAATGAAAGAAGAGGTAGATGGCATGGAATTAGAAGGAAGATCCAGTGCATGGATAGAAAAGAGTGATTCAGGACATAAAAGTTGAGAGGTCCAAGGCATGGAAGAAGAGGAGAGGTCCAAGACATGGAAGAAGAGGAGAGGTCCAAGACATGGACGAAGAGGAGAGGTCCAAGACGTGGATGAATAGGAGGGGTCCAAGACATGGAAGAAGAGGAGAGGTTCAAGACATGGAAGAAGAGGAGAGGTCCAAGACATGGAAGAAGAGGTGTAAATGAGCCAATTGGTATAGCATGAAGGTGTGTCCCTGTTTCCCGGCGCAATGTAATTAATGCAAAATTAGATCTCTGCTCTTATTCTCTGTAGGATTAAGCTTGTTACATGTATTCCACACTTCTTTAACATTAAACAATAATTACAGTCATGCTTGCAGAACGATATAGTCTTGTCCTAGAATTCCGTGTTCATTTTCCATTTTGCATGGGACGTGCTGAAAACAAAACAGTCATTGTTATCTCATAATTAGGTGATGTTAAGTGCTGAGCACAGTAAACCAAAATAATCTTGTCTCACCTATTTATTTATTCACATCTCTCTATAGCCAACAATGAGTTTTACAATTTGCTCGGTCCCAAAGGCTACATAGGATTAATAAAAATATTATAGCAAAAGTACCTAGGTGGGTTCAGATTGAGACATTTACAGGGTTATTCACAAAAGGGTGAAGAGTTTGGAGAAGGCAGGAGAAGTGAACAATCTAGGACAACATAGCTGATTTGGAAAAATTCTCCATTTCAGCTCACATTCCAGTTCAGCTATGTTTCCTAGATTGTTCACTTCTCTGCCTTCTCCAAACTCCTCACCTTTTTGTGAATAGCCCTGTTAGTCTCCTTTTTTCACCTCTGCCCCTACTGAACTAGGCTGAACATTACATAATATATAATAATTTGTATTTTTGTATCATGTTTTTATTGATGTCCTTGTCCCCACTGGAGACATTTACTCTCACTTCCTGTAGGAACAGGAAGTGATAGTTAATATCTTCAGCGGAGAGACACAGACTTCCATAAAACACATTTTTCAGTAAAATATGGAAGTGTTAGAACCTTAGAATCTGGATAAACACTCCCATCATTTCTTGTCTTACTTTCATAGGCTGTCATTAAAAGAGGGTAAGTGAGGGAAATCTCTCCAATGGGTCGAGGACAACAATAAAAACTCAGTTCTCAAATATGGAGAGTGTGTATAGTACTACAATTACCAACATCATGAAAAATCAAACTTTATTAACTATATTATCCTTCCTAGGACATAATCCGCCCCCAGTAACATTGTTTCATTAAGTGTTGATCCTTCCAGTAAGTCAGTTCTTTTTCACTTCTTTTATAGGCCAAGCTGTCCAGCAAAAGTGGCAGTTAGTGGCACAGTACACTACATGGGGTGCTTACAACAGTAAGCTTTTATGCATAGAGTTTAAACCTTTTTTTTCCCAAAAGAAAACTACTGTAAATACTTGGAGTGCTTTAATGTGTTAGTCTCTTACTTATTGTGCAGGGGACACTTACCAATTCTGTCACACAGCCGGGTCAGGGGTACGCAACCTTGGCACTCCAGGTGTGGTGAAAGTACAAATCCCATCATGTCTCTGCCTCCAGGAGTCATGACTGTGGTTGACAGAATCTTTCAATGCCTCATGGGACTTGTAGTTCCACAAACGCTAGAGTGCTAAGATCAACTTAACTTGAAGTTCGGGGTGTTAAATCCCCTTCCTAGGGATCCCAACCTGAAAAAAGTAATTTCAGGGAGGTGTCCTTCTTGTTTCAGGGAGGTGCCCTCTGTCCCTACCCCCTCCGCATGGGGGGAACATCCCTGAAATGATGTCAGATAGCAAAGAAGCTATTGCTACCCGTGCTATCTGCTGTTTTTTTGTTTTGTATTTAGTATTGTTTAGTACAGCTTCTGCCGTCAGAATAAAAAAAAAATGTAAACAGCTATCACCGGGGGGAAGGTGTGCATGAGCGGAATCGGGAAAAGACGTTTAAAAACGTCCACCCGCATTCAAGTGCGAAGCATCCAGCCGTTTAATTACAACAGCCGGACAGCAAGTGGTTAACTGTGCATCTGTTTTGAATGAACATTAGTCTCATCTCCTGTGGTAGATCTTTCACAGACCTGCGGAATTCTATGGCAGTTTGCTGTTCAGAATCACAGGAGCAAAAACACAAATAAGTCACATAGACTCTGCTGGCAGGCAGCCTGATTTGCGTCTGCATTTATTTTCTTGATAAATGCCTCTCACCACGTTACCACATTGACTGCCACCATTTCTAAAGAGTGTCCTGCCACCAACGCTGGTCCCACATCATGGACCATTCTGTGTATGTTGTTTTGAATGTGAAACAGGAGCTACTAATGCTCCCCCTGATTCCTGGTGTGCGGTGGTGATTTCAGTGAGCCAATAGAGGGTTTGACTAAAAATGACTCCATTAGTGGTTGAGTGATGCCGCCCAGCTCAGTGTCCCATCCAGCGCCTGGCAACCAGTGATGTCACTGGTTGCCAGGAGCTGGGCAGGACACCGGCTGGAGCATTTCAGGTTGGTAAGAGCTGGGTCAGGAGATATGTATGGTTCTTACACATCTCCCCTCCTGGCTCTTAACAACCCGAGATGCTCTGGATGGAAAGGGAGCAGCAGGCACACTACATACATTGTGCAGCAGACCAGCCATGCCACTCTGCATGCCACCCCTCATGTGACCCTAAGAGATGCTGCCTGAGGCAAAAACCTCAGACTGCCTCATTAAAGGGACCACCCTTCATAGGCACCTTCCATACAGCCATTCAGATCAGATCTGTCTGTCAGTTTTTTTTAGGCAGATCTGATCGGAAGCTCAATATTAAAACATAATGGAAAGAGTGCAGCGGCATAGTGTAGCAACTTTGTTCATTGTGTGTATCCAAAGTTAAAATCAAATGCACCCACAAGTGGAGACCTTTAGACGCATAGCAAACAGGGTAAATCTGAACGGATTCACCGTTCACTGATCCCCTGCTGATTGGAACAGACATCGCCTGTGTGAAACGGGATTTAAAGTAGAACTGAAGCCAACAAGGTGTTTTTTGGGGGGAGATATATAGGAGGGTTATAACGCTTGTCGGCTCTTTTTTGCCATATGTGTCCAATTGTGGAGATTTCCTTTCAGTTTCTGTGCGATAGACACAACAGGAAATAGAGGAAATCCTTCCAAAGAAAGGGAAATGCCTGGTGGTCATCGGGGTCACCAGAACTAGGGCTTCATTGAACAATTTCCCATCTATGCCTTTTCTGGTGACAACCATTTTCTTTCACCTTCAGTGATAATGGTCACCAGGACAAATAGAGAGGGTGTATCTCCCTAACGGGTACACAGACAGCAATAGAAACATGGCAGCGGTTCTAATCCCTCTTCTCTCAAATCCAAAACTAAAAAAAAAAAAGTTTTGGCTTCAGTTGCACTTTAAGATTGCAGGTTTTCTGTTTAAATCGGGTAATAGAAAACATCTGGACACATAGTGATGCAATCTATTACAACAGAAAAAATATGTAGCCAGCACTGCTGTTTTCTATTTATTTAAAGCCAAATCTTACAACGGACGTAAGGTTTAGGAAGTTGGAAGACACGGACCAGGTAAGATAAAGACTTCTTTACAAATACATACATATATATATATATACAGTATATTTACTCAGCAGATGTTTATTATGGTTGTATTGTGTTATCTATGAAGTGCACAATGTAGTACGTGATGATTTCACACTCCATATAGGGCAGGCATGTCAAATCCGTGTTTTCTGGGCTGCATGCGACTCCATTACTCTTTCCTTGTGGCCCCTGGCTAGTTTAAGAATTTGTGATTCAATGAGGCCCCAGGGTGTTTAGTTAGCAGTATTAGACTCCTGAAAATGGTATTGTACCTTTATATTGATATGTATTTACATTTATCTGCCTGTCAGTTTTTCAGGCGGACCAGATCGGAAACCCGATGTTAGTCTATGGCAGTGGTGGCGAACCTTGGCACTCCAGCGGTGCCAAAACTACAAATCCCAACATGCATCTGCCTCTGTGAGTTATGCCTGTGGCTGTCAGAGCCTTGCAATGCCTCATGGGACTTGTAGTTCCAAAACAGCTGAAGTGCCAAGGTTCGCCACCACTGGTCTATGGGCACCCTGATCTAAACCGACAGGTGTCCGTCTACATCCGGTTCCCCCTGGCTATGGCCTGGTCTGGCAAAACCAATGGATCAGAGATCTGTTCCGCTGGACCTAGTAGTGCCGGATCAACTGTAACCAGATGTAAACGGACATCTGTCCGCTTACATACGGCTGCCCATACACTAACATGGGTCCGGGAATGTTGCAAGATGGAGTAAAATCTGCACAGACGCTGGTGTCACAACGGTGCATGGATCCCCTCCTGATCGGACCGTGTGAAAGTTACATTATTGCATATATATTCTGTTGATCAGCAAAGTTCTTTTGTACATTTTTTTCTCCTGTTTTTGATCAACTTTGAGTTTCACAAGCTTTTTACACTGTATTAAAGAAGAACTCCAGGTAGAGAAAAAACTTAGCCCCACTGCAAGGAATAACAGCTCATTTACATCTTGGGCTGTATTAATCACCTGATCCTTGGTCCTGCAGTGCTCAGCGCTCCCATCTCTTCCCCTTTGTTCCCGGTATGGAATATCCCTCAGCGTCATTGTGTCTAATGCAGGTCAATTGACCTGCCTTAGATGTGATGACGTCAGCAGTTCTTAGAACGCCAGAACCCAGGGAAGAAGAGGCTCCAGGAACTGGTCTAGCAGTCCAGCAGGTCCAAGGAACAGGTGAGTAATACAGCTTTATTTGACTCCTAGACAAAAAGAGCTGTAGCCCTCACTCCCAAAGGAGCCGCTGGAATACCTGGGCCATCCATAGCCTGACTAGGGATTATAGAAACCAGCTGCCCCACTAGCATTAATCACCCTCTTCTAATAACAGACAGAGCTGAGATCCAGGCCAGAAGTATGATGCTGAAGAACTTTATTATAACATCTGAGCTGGAGAGAGGGTTTAGGGCTTAGGACATCCATGAGAATAAAAGACAGACTCCAGACTTAACCGGTCCCTTTCAGATTTCCAGTGCAGATTCAATAGGAGCACACGCTGACACTGTGATAGGTACAGAATCTTCAGTAGGAGAGACACCAGACATGTTCCTGAGGTCCACTCTATTCCAGGCATCTCCAGCAGCCATCAGCTTCCCTGGTTCTCCTTTTCCTCAATCAGTAGGGTTGCCACCTTTTCTTCAAGTGAAACCCGAACACTCTAGCGACGCACGGACATTTTTCTGGGAGAATGAGTCATGGCTTATACATATGTAATAGCGCCACCCACTAATATGTAAATATTACAGTTGAGACTATTTTCAGTGGGGGGCCAATAGTACCTATCTTAATTTTGGTTGCCCCTGTCTGCCTGACATCTTGTGTCGGGGTTTCTGCTACCATGAAAACCCAGACACAACATTCAAAACCTGGACTGTCCGAGTGAATCCTGGACAGGTGGCAACCCTATAAATCAGTAGCAGAGGCCTCCTGCAAACTTGAGTACTAGCAAAGCATTTCCCACACTCAAGTATTCCCACCCCTAGGCCTATCCTGGGGGCAGGTCGGACTACACCCAGCCCTGACTGGACTCTGAGCTGTCCCAGAACTGGACTGGACTCTGAGCTGTTCCAGAACTGGACTGGACTGAGCACATGTCAAATCCTCTGAGTATATATGCCCTGTCCCAGCATGCACTACTGGCCATGATAGCCCCATTGATTGGCTGGTGCACTGCACACACACTCACAGTGTTCCCCATTGGTTGGCCCACACTGTAGGAGAGTTACACTGCACTCGGGAAGGTACAATCATTGCCAGAACACCTGGAATTAACCAAATACATGCCAACTTTAGTCCAGCCAGACTAACTACAGTTCTGGCAATCACTAAATTTCTAGTAGCCATTCCACTAAAGGTGGTAGGGGCTATGGAGCACTTAACCCTTGCAGGGGGGGGGGGGCATTTTTTTGACTGGAGTTGTTCTATAAACTTTTCATACCTAACAAATATTATTCAGCTTCCATTCACAGCAGCAAGTCGCGCTGAACGCACAGCTGCTGGTGTGCAATGACAGGTACTGTGCTGGTGTGCCCCTGCCAGCACATCACACTGTTTACCTTCAATTTTTTGCTTAGAAGTTTATTGAAATGTCACAAGCTCTATCGGCATAGGACGGTGCACTGCACCAAGCTGAACTGAGACTATTTAAAGTAAGGTACATTGCCTTGCCTGTGTGTTGGGGCTGCACTGGAAGAAGCAGCCAACGCAGACCCAATGTATATGGTGTGAACAAGCCCTAAAGCTGAACTCCAGGCACAGCTAAATACACAGCTGGGGTACATGTATGGGATCTGTCTTATAGGATGAATCATGTATAATGCTATGTCTTGTGATCCAGACACTTTATCCAAGTCAGCAACCTAAAAAGTAATGAAACCTAAGGTTGCATTCTCCACTCTGCTCCCCACTCTCCATCCGAAGCAGGAAATGTAGAAAAAAACTACCCACCCAGCGGCTGTGCCACCCCTCTACTCCCTGCCGCCCCGAGGCCAGGCCTCGATGGCCGTGTGGGAAATTTGGCCCTGACTGCACACGCTAGTTTAAAGGGCACCCTAGCGCTGCAGTACATCACAATGCACGATAAGAGCTCTACTGTGCATTATGATGTGCTGCGTTGGGGAAAAAAAGCGCAGGTGCATTTTTTGGGGGATATGCTTGTGCATTGGCAACACATTGAAAGAGACTATCCTTAAGGCAATGCATGTTAATGCACAACTCACATAATACACTGCAAAGGTGTGAAGGGAACCTACGTTCTGAAATGCATGTGTTTTTATGCTTCTGTAACCACCTTTAACAATGTGATTTCAAATATGGAAGCCTTGATGTGTGCTGGGCTTTCTGGAGCTGTAGCTGGGTGACATAATCATATATGGTTAGTAAAGGGTATCAAAACCCAAAGAGAAAATCTCTCTAGTGGGGTCACAGGACAATAGAAATGATCAGAGTCCAGTTTCAATAATCCAATTACACTTCATAATATTAGTTGTATTGTTTACCTTGATAACCTATTTTCTAGCATGATATTCCAACCTATCTATAGCTAATTATTGTCTCTCATTATCTTTTTAAAAGGTTGACAACGAAATGACATTGTTATCCATGCTGCCTTTGGTTTTAGCTCTTGGTCTTCCATATCTTGTTCTGTCTGCTCCAAGGCTTTCGGTGAGTAGGACTAATGTTCACAATACATCAGGACACATGAATAAATCAACATTAGGCTGAAAACTGGCATTTGAGTGTATAAATTAAAGTGACATTAAACCCTCAGATTTTCTAACATAAACCAATACTGTAATGTGTGCCTTACTGTTATCCATGGTAGTTTCCCTTCTCTTTGCTGCTCTTCCTTTTAAATCCTCATGTCTTCTCATGCTTGGGGAGAACTTCCCTTTGCAGCTCTGGGCCTCTTCCTGTAGTGCTGGCTCAGGTTACAAACCTATACAAACCTATACACAGACACCATATATCCATTCCTGAGACAAGGCAGTCTGCTGCAAAACAGAAGTTCTGCCCAGCATGAGAACAGATACAGATTTAAAAGGAAGAGCAGCAAAGAGAAGGGAAACTACCATGGATTACAGCAGTAAGGCACACATTATAGTATTGTTTTATGTTAAAAAATCTGAGGGTTTAATGTCACTTTAAGTTATAACTCGCCATAAACTAAAATAATAATATGAAGGACGGCATGTCTAGTCACTCTGCCATGAACCAGTGAAGGACAATAATGCAGTATATAACCAGAGATGCAGTTGTTTGTGTTTCGTCTCAGTATAGCAGTAGCTCGCGGTATACTGAGATGCCGCAGCTGAAGCGGATCCCGACAATTATGTCTGGATCCGCGCAGCTGCGTGAGTGACAGCTGGCTCTGCCTATCTAGAGGCAGAGCCAGCTGTACCCTCCCCCGTCCGATCCGCCAGTCAGCGCTGGCGGATCGGAGCGGGGACGGGGGAATCCAGCCCCTCCCCTTTCACGGCAGGGAGTTGTGACAGGGTTAAAGATTAGCTGACCTGAATTTGTTCTCTCTGGAGAAGAGGCGATTAAGGGGGGACATGATCACAATGTATAAATACATAAATGGTCCATATAAAGAGCTTGGTGCCAAATTATTCACGTTAAAGTCACTGCAAAGGACAAGGGGGCACTCTTTGCGTCTGGAGGAAAAGAGGTTTAACCTTTGCATACGGAAAGGATTCTTCACAGTTAGAGCTGTGAAAATGTGGAATAGAATCCCACAGGAGCAAGTTCTAGCGAGCTCGGTTAATTGAATTAAAAAACATCTGAATGTATTCTTAAATGCACAGAATATTGAGTTATTATAAGTATATAAGGCATCAGTGATTGCTGATCCAGGGAATATCCGATTGCCTTATGGGATCAGGAAGGAATTTTTTCCCTCTGTTGGAGCAAATTGAACCATGCTTTATAGGGATTTTTTTTTGCCTTCCTCTGGAACAACAGGGGGTAATTGGGGCATAGCGTTCTGTTTTTTTTTTTTTCTCCGTATCTCTATAGGTTGAACTCGATGGACTTGTGTCTTTTTTCAACCTGACTAACTATGTACTTCGGATTCTTTAACTTTGTGGTTTGGCACCCATTTATATGTCTAAACCTAGATTGGCCAACTGGGACAGCAGACTGCCAACCCATTGCCATGAGGATTTGTGGTCATGAGAAAAACTAATCTAATACAGAACTTCTGTGCTTTTGCTTTCCTACATAATTATATAAATCCTAGACTGCTAACACTTTGCAATGTGCACACACACACTAGAAAAGATTTATATAAACTAGACAGTGTAACACTACTTTCTAGAAACAAGTGAATAATACAAATATACAAATACTATGTAACATTAACCGATACACTCCTACACACTCTTCTTGTACAACGAGTCTCTTATACAGGTTTAAAAAGAACCACAATATCTATGAATAATTTTGCAATAACATCCACAATATAGTGCTACAGTCTAGCAAGAAATGCAAATAAATAGTGAGAAACATCCAGAAATGATAAATATTAAATAATTATGAATTGAAATATGTGATAAATCTTCAGGTGCAGTAAATCCATTTCACAAACATTGTCTCTATGTGCAATCATGTATTTTCAAATCAAATTCCATACTGTGCCCAGCAATGTCTAGTGAATAAACACCTCCACCTGTACCAAATCTTCTCACCTCAACACGTGGACCCTGTTACATGATAATGTCACTACTACATCCAAAATGACTTCTTTAGGGTTATCCCTGTGGAAGCCATTTTGTACATAACACGTAGGGTGGAGTTCGGGCGATGTCACCACGCAAGGAGCAGGAGTAGAATCCCTGAGGAAATAGTTTTGGATGTAACGCTGAGGGTGGAGTTCGGGTGATGTCACCACGTAAGGAGCAGGAGTAGAATCCATGAGGAAGTCATTTTGAATGTAACGCGTAGGGTGGTGTTCAGGAGATGTCAACACGTAAGGAGCAGGAGTAGAATCCATGAGGAAGTCATTTTGAATGTAATGCGTAGGGTGGAGTTCGGGTAATGTCAACATGTAAGGAGCAAGAGTAGTGGGCTGCTCTGGGTGCCCTTGATGAAGTCTTTTTGAACGCAATGCATAAGGTGGAGTTTGGGTGGTGTCACCATGTTAGGAGCAGGAGTAGAATCCCTGAGGAAGTAAGTTTGGATGTTGCGTGTAGGGTGGAGTTTGGGTGATGTCACCACATAAGGAGCAGGAGTAATGAGTTGCATGGATGCCTCTGAGGAAGTCATTTTGGATGTTGCATGTAGGGTGGATTTCGGGTGATGTCACCACGTAAGGAGCAGGAGTAGTGTGCTGCATGGGAGACAGGAGATGGAAAATAAGATTAGAGAGTGAGGTTAGAGAGCGAGTTACATAGTATTTGTGTATTTGCACTTGTCACTGGTTGCTAGTTTATATGAAAAACACACTACTCAAGAGACCTGGGGAGGGGTAGGGGGGGTTGTCTTCCTTTCTACAATATGATAGTAATGTCACCGTATAGTAAACATAAAACTCTACAACTTTATGTGTCCACAGCCTTACATTCTGCCATTATCATCTGTGTTTATATTAACAAATGCATATCGTGCAGTTTTTACACAGAACCCCAAATAATTTACAGAAATTAGAGCTTCAAACTTACAAAATGTTGCTCTGTGATCTTAGATAGTTGATCTGAGCATACACACAAAGATTGCGTGACCCAATTCGATCAGTAAGAGATCTGGTTACTCATTCCTGTGGCCAGATAAGTTTAATTTGGTCACTAAGCACCCAAGCAAAACTTCTAAATTATTTGAAGGGCAAAAATGAAAACTCACCTAATAACTGCATACTCACCACTGAATTATTACCTGTGCAGAATTATTATTCATTCAAATCTAAAAAAAACTTTCCTTTTTCTTGAAATGTATTGCCAGTCTAAAAACAACGGACTGGCGGAGTAATTCACAAACCACAATAAATAGATGACATTTGCTGGATACAAAATGTACTGTGTGTAAAGGTAAATTGTTAATATTTAGGAGTAGACCTATGAAGCAGTTCTTCGACCCATAGTGTTTCTGTAGTAACAAAGCATATTCAGGCCCCCTCCCCACATTTGTTGGATTAAAGTGACACTAAACACAGGAGTTAAACCTTAAAAATGTATTCAAGTGCCTCAACTATTAACAGAAATGTATCTTACCACTCGGCTGTAATCCTCAAATCATCTCTGAAGTTCATGATGGACTACAATCTCAATGCAAATTAGTAAACTAAACATGAGATTGTAGTCCTTCACAGGAGTGAGCTTGGAGCGGTGCCTACTTTACAACACACACAGGGACCATGGGGAACAAAAGTAGCCACTCTACAGAAGGAAGGACAGTGTCAGCACCAATTCAGAGATAATTTGAGGATCTACAGCCGAGTGATACACAAATAAGATACATTTTGTTAATAGTTAAAGTACTTGAATTAAGTTTAATTTGGTCACTAAGCACCCAAGCAAAACTTCTAAATTATTTGAAGGGCAAAAATGAAAACTCACCTAATAACTGCATACTCACCACTGAATTATTACCTGTGCAGAATTATTATTCATTCAAATCTAAAAAAAACTTTCCTTTTTCTTGAAATGTATTGCCAGTCTAAAAACAACGGACTGGCGGAGTAATTCACAAACCACAATAAATAGATGACATTTGCTGGATACAAAATGTACTGTGTGTAAAGGTAAATTGTTAATATTTAGGAGTAGACCTATGAAGCAGTTCTTCGACCCATAGTGTTTCTGTAGTAACAAAGCATATTCAGGCCCCCTCCCCACATTTGTTGGATTAAAGTGACACTAAACACAGGAGTTAAACCTTAAAAATGTATTCAAGTGCCTCAACTATTAACAGAAATGTATCTTACCACTCGGCTGTAATCCTCAAATCATCTCTGAAGTTCATGATGGACTACAATCTCAATGCAAATTAGTAAACTAAACATGAGATTGTAGTCCTTCACAGGAGTGAGCTTGGAGCGGTGCCTACTTTACAACACACACAGGGACCATGGGGAACAAAAGTAGCCACTCTACAGAAGGAAGGACAGTGTCAGCACCAATTCAGAGATAATTTGAGGATCTACAGCCGAGTGATACACAAATAAGATACATTTTGTTAATAGTTAAAGTACTTGAATGTATTTTTAAGATTTAACTCCTGATTTCAGTGTCACTTTAAGTCCTATTAATTTGGATTTCCCATTCTTAAATGCAGGGCGTAATAATTTTTGCTGTATGTATAGAATGTTACATGGACCTAATCTGTCTTTACATATTTGTCCTCTGTAGAGGGTGAATCATCGGTCTGATCAATTCCATTGATTACCATAGAGGACCTGACCCGGCTAGCTCCTGGATGCTCCCCACTGCACACATTTGCTGGAGATCTGGCATCCTGCAAATGAGGACATTAGCCTTAAAATCCTCATTTGTAGGCATTCACCCTTTGTCCCCCACTACAGAGTAATGACATAATGTGCCACAATATGTAGGGTCAATGACTATCAAATGACAGATGAACGTGTCAAGATTTGCTTGCTTGTTGAAAATATGCCCCTTAGGAAACCATTAAAACCAAGAATACAGCCTGATTTCCAGGTCAAGCTTTGTTAGTAATTATTGGATCATCTCTTTCCTCCCTAGGGTACCATATTGAGTTTGTATGGTCATCATAAGCACTTTCTTTTGCACATAGAGATTTCCCAAGTTGTTGAGAAATCTCAGTGTAACTAGGGCTTAATCCTTCAGTCTCCTACGGAAAAGAGGAACTGGTGAAATGTACTATTGGGCACGGTAGGGGTCAGGTGGGGCAACTGGTGGCGAGTAACTCTTAAGGCCTGGCTAGTAGCTCAGGACTTGAAATTTTGAGCCCTGTACTATGTAATGCTGCTGTCATTGTCCGCCAAGAGAGTTGTGGCAGGTTGCAGTGCTCCAGCTAGGCAGGGAGATATCTGCCTGTCTATAAGCAGCCTGAATAATATAAAGGGGCACATTTCTTTATATATTATGATATTAGAGGTATGTGCTGTCTATTGTTATACTGTATGTGTGTATGGATGCACACCCAGCTCTGCTCTAATGTTAATGGTAATGATTGGTATACTTTAAAGGCTGCTCATGGCAACCAGAAATAAAAAAAAAGGTTTATAGAGCACTAAAAAGGTCAATAATAAAAGATGAGTACAATTAATGTAAAAAGAAATGGATCTGCAATGTCAGGTTCAGTTTCTACATTTTCAACATTGTTCATTTTCTTCTGTTTCTCTGTGAAAGGACCTAGAAATCTGCCAAAAAGACAATGCAAAACTGCACCACCAGATCCAGATTCTGGAAAACTTGCTGGAGTTGGGGAAACTGCAGCTGAAGGACCTCAGAGAAAACAATTATCACTCTATCAAGAGCAAAGTGTTTAAAAGCAGCATGACCAGAAGTAAACTGGAGGATGTCCAGCTGCCCTCTACTTCTGGGAACCTTATTGTTTATGATAAAGGTTGGTTCATGTCATATATAAAAATATTTCATCTTTTTATATAAAGAAAAGAATCTGACTGCAAGCTATAGGAAACATACGTACATTTACTTATAAAGATATATTTCCCATAGGATAGGTCAGGTGCTGCACTTTTGAAATACAGGAAGTCTCAAGCGAGGCCCGAGCATCACCAAATGGCTGCACTTTGTTTTTAGCACCAGTAGGATATAGGCCAGCAGTTTAGAGTTTGCAGTCATGCTATGCTATATAAGACAGTAAAAGACTGGGTGGGGATACAGTATATTAGAGTTTGTGTAGGACACAGCAGACATGTTGCAGGTGATGGCCAGAGACTGAGGGCATTTTGCAGAAGGCTAGAGACTGTGAACATGTTGCAGAAGATGGTCAGAGACTGGGGACATATTGCAGAAAACAGTCAGAGCATGGGGACATGTTGTAAGAGAGGCCAGAGACAGGGGACATGTTGTAAGAGAGGCCAGAGACTGGGGACATGTTGTAAGAGGGTACAGTCCATGAACCCATCGCACGCAAAACCGCTGTTCCTTATAAAAGACTGGTGCTGCGGCAGTCGACGGATGGAAACCATCTATAATCACAGGATAACATAGACACTGGCACTCCAAGTAATGAATCCATGGCGTCTGTTTATTGACGCATGAAACATAGCACAATGCATCAAAAAGCAACGTTTCGGGGTCTTACAGGATTCCCTTCATCAGGCAAAATGAGTGATGAAGGGGATCCTGTGAGACCACGAAACGTTGCTTTTTGATGCATTGTGCTATGTTTTATGCGTCAATAAACAGTTTACTATTTTGTACTGAGATTGCAGTCCATCACAGGATTGAGCTTGGAGTTGTGACTACTTTACAACACACACAGGGGCCATGGGGAACAAAAGGTAACCTCCCTCCAGAAGTAAGGATTGGGTCAGCACCAATTCAGAGATGATTTAAGGATCTTCAACTGAAGGCTTCTTATGCACCAATTGCGGTGCGCTGCAGAGCAGTAGCTGCTGGAACGCACTGAATCGCTCACAAAACTTCCCCCTTAGTTCTGGGGTGGGAGGGGGCGTGCCGCAGCCATGCAGCATAGGTGATATATGTTTTAAATCCACCACCCTCATAAACCTACTGAACAGCTAGCCCTTCCAGGTCTGGGGTATAAATACAGTACGTGAAGCCATAATTACATTTTCTACAGATTGTTCAGAAGTATTTGAAAGAGGGAGAAAGGAAAACGGCTATTATCGCGTACAACCCAAACCACTTACTGAACCATTCACCGCTTTCTGTGACATGTCCGATGGAGGAGGATGGACCATTATTCAACGTCGCAGCAATGGCAAAGTCAGTTTTAACAGGTATAAAAAATATTACAGATTTACAATGGAACAAACATTGTTTTCTGATAGGTGATAGATAAATGGTGTTCCACATGTATAGAGAAGCTCTGATCAAGAGTAGTGATGGGCTC
>NW_017306506.1:854494-871649 GCF_000935625.1 Nanorana parkeri | reverse complement strand
TGTTCGCAGCTCCACGTGCCGAGCCCGCCAAGAAGCTGACAGCGCCGCAGCGTCAATCACAGGAACGGAAACATTTCCCGATCTCTGCAGCTGCGGACCGGGATAATGTCTCAGTACCTGTGATTCGTGCTGCGCTGCTGCCAGCTTCCTGGCGGGCTTGGCACGTGGAGCTGCGAACACGCCCGAGCCCATCACTAATCAAGAGACCAGCTGATAATCTCTGGGGGTGTTTCTAACTAATCAAGGGTGGAATTCTGTTTCATGCCCCCATAGCTTTTTATTTGTATCCCCCCACCATGTCCATGAATCTTTGTGGCCATACACATATCAAACAAATATACAGCTGGGGGCCACGTTAGGTGCACATGGACGGCAATGATGTTGCGGTAAAATGTTGCCATGCAAACGATGCCTCACACTAAACAACCTATGTGTGTTAATAAAATATAAAAGTAATAAACTCTCACCTCTGACCTAAATCATTATACAGCACTAGGCCGATCCAAAGCTGTGTATGGCTGGGCACACACCTTACAACCATGGCAAGACTTTTGTCTTGTGATGGTTGTAAGGTACTTAAAAAAACGTACGGCAGATCGTACTTGCGATGATCGCAAGCCACGCCCCCTGAGGGGCGGGCTTCCGATGACCGCAATGCCGAACGGGCTGTTATCGTACGGACATGCCACAAACCCCCCGAACGTCGTACGATGCTCGGCGGGTTTTCGAACATGTCCGTAAGTTCAAAGTCGTACGACCTTACAGTAGTAGAGGTCGCACGGCTTCCACACACCTTACGATAATCGTACGATCGCGGGATTTCCCGCGATTAACGTACGATTATCGTAAGGTGTGTGGGGACCTTATGCCAAAATACAGATTTCCTTAGATCAGGCTGTAACACACTGCTGTGAACACTAGGTGGCACTACATCAAAGTCAATGCAGTTCCTAATTATTGTTAATATCTACAGCTTGATGTAGCAGCATGCCTCCTGTGTCAAATACTGTCTCCAGATACCAAGAACATAAATGACAATGGCATCTTTTTCTGGTCTTTAGTGATCCAATGTTTCTGTGCCCTTAAAGCTTTTGCAGCTGACAGACATAAAACCCGGCATAGCTCCCTCCAGCTGTGGTGCAACTTCAAAACCCATTAGGCACTGCAAGACTCCACAGACAGCCACACACATGACTCCCAGAGACCGATGCATAATGGGATTTGTGGTTTCACCACAGCTGGAGGGCCAGAATTTGCCTACCCCTGCTCTAGAGACTATAGTGAGTTAAAATTCAAGTAGGTCAGCCGTTTCTGAGAGGTTGAAACCACTATGTTCGATACCAGCTATCGCTCATCAATCAAATGCATTTAAAGAAGAACTAAGGGGGGAAATGTTTATAACCTTTGTGGTGGGGTTACCCGCCCGCACTGCAAGGGTTAAATCAGACATCCAAACTCTCCTGGACGCTCCCGCTTCCTCACGGAAAGGTTTATCTGCTCGATCGAGCAGATAAACCTTTCCCTGCGATCGTTTTTTTTTTCTTTTCTGACATCGGGAGCCGCGGCCTGACCGTCAGTCAGAAAAGAAGAAAAAAAGGCATAGAATGCATAGCTGGATTCCTATTGGCTATTGCACTTTGCAATAGCCAATAGCAAACTAGCTAATGCACCCGCCCACTGCTGCTGTCAATCAGCAGAGGGGGACCTGGATTTTTCTATCAGGTCCTCTTCTGGTGATTGAAAAGCAGCAGAGGGCAGTTGCATTAGCTAGTTGGCTATTGCAAAGAATTGAGAGACACCTCCCTGAAATGAGGGGGACACCTCCCTGAAATTGCTTCTTTCAGGTTGGGATCCCTGGTTAACTGTTCGTTTCTGTCTAGGTGCTAATAAAGAAGTTATATTCACCTGATCATTCCAGCCGGCTTGTTCTTAAGACCATACACCTACCTATAGACTATCTGCAGATTTTCTGTGGTCAGATGGAAAAAGTGCAACAGATTCCTCCATCTACGCTGAACTGTGCGGATGGAGGAATCTCCCACTGGGCCAAGCTTCAGTATCTTCCTAGTCGGCCCCACTGGCTCTCATAATACCTGAACAATGCCTGCATCCAATCAGATTGTTCAAGTATTTTGACAGCCAGCGGGACCGACTAGCAAGATACTGAAGCTTGGCCCAGTGGGAGATTCCTCCATCCACACGGTTTAGCGTAGACGGAGGAATCTGTTGCACTTCATCTGACCATAGAAAATCTGCAGGAAATCTATAGGTGTATGGGCGGATTTAGACCTGTCCGTAGGGCCTATCTCCCCCTCCTCTGCAGCAGTCTAAGAATCCTTGTGCCATTATGTTCTATATAAGTGTATAGACGTGAGGATGCTGAGGAACATTTAATCTGTGCAGTGGAATGGAGACAAGCCTTAGTGACCGGAAAAGCAGGAAGTCGGCTTGGCAATTCAGGGGAGTATGACTTTTTTGAATTTGTAGCACCTAGACAAAAACAAGCAGTTAACCCTTGCAGTGCAGGGGTAGCCACACTACAAGGGTTAATTTCAATCATACTCCTTCCCCATTCTAATATTTGATTGTGTACAAGTGATCCACTTGACCATGTCTGCATATTTGAGATGCAGTTGCATGTACAGCTTCTGTCACTTCCCGGTCTTTTATTGATTCCCAACAAGCACAGTTTTGGGTCAGACCTAAAGGGAGAATTGTACTATAAAATGACGTTTGGGAAATAGCAGATAGTGTTTGTTCTTTTGTAGACCAGAAATATTAGCTGAACTGGAATAGAAATTGCTCTGCAGTCTTATGACACTCTTTCCTATTGATTCCTAGGAAATGGCAGGAGTATAAAGAAGGGTTCGGCCTCTTTAAGCACAGGAATGATGAACACTGGCTAGGGAATGATCATATTTATCATTTGCTGGAATCAAGTAAGTGGAATCCCAGATCTCTGGGCGGTCTGTACAAAAGGAAACAACTGGTTAGTGAGTTTCCCACTAAAGGTCAATGATGAAGCGCAGTTCACAGTGACCCAGGGCGGCCAATCAGATCAGTTTGCTGAAATCATACGAGTGAAAGATTAAAGGGTATCTATGGTCAAAAACTGTAAATAAATCTGTATTTCTAGATTGAATTTCCATAAGTTCCATCCCACTCCTAATAACCAGATCCATCTAGAAGTTTGTAAACTTACTTATTGAAGATGCCCATAGGATGTACTTCCTCAATGCACTGACACCATTTCACTCAGCCCTGTGAATATGCACTTCTTTGTGTCACCACTGTCCTTGTGCCCTCTGAACTACAACTCAACATCTGTACTTCCCACAATGTAACACCATCATTGCTTGCTGGAAGCAAGGCATGATGGGCTACGTAGTCTTGAGATATTGAGATTGCAACACATCACGCAGCAGGAAAAGAGACACAAAGCACACTGGGGATCCTGGAAGTTGATGAAAGTGATTGGCAGACAGAAGGCAGCACTCACTACATAAAAGGGAGTTTTTCATGTAAGCTTTGATTGTATTATCAAAAACAACTCTAGTATGTATTCCCATTACAATGCTGATGTTATAACAGGACAGTATATGCTGGGACTATACAACTCCTGTAATCCTGACTGGTTTCTGTAGGTTCGGGCATCTAAAATGCAACTCCAGAGAAAAGGTCAAATCAATCGATTAATTGCTAATATGATTCAAGAATCACTGCAACTCTTATCATAATAAGTCTACACCACATATTTAATCTGAGATTTATAAAACTCCAGTATGAGCAGCTTCAGCATGCTTTCTTTACTGTAGTTCTGGGTAGGACTGCATGTTCTCGTCACATGATTCTCTAATGTGCAACCTCCCCCTCATTCTCAAGTATGAGCATGCAAGGACTGTAGTAGCCTATAGAGAGGAACGCTTAGAACCAGAAATAATATTAAGCAGCATTTTCCCAGCCTTAGATTCAGGGAATTGGAAACAGCAGGATACTGGGACTGTGGGGACTTATGTAGTAAAGCAGAGAGGGGCAGATAATGCAGGATAAAAGAAGACAGTAAGTCGAGTGTCCCCATTGAGTCCTCCTGAATGTTTGTGTCTGATGCATACTTTTGACTTACGAATAACCTGTACAGAATAAAGTCTGTAGGCTGCCATTGCTGACATTTCCTTCTACAAATGTTGGTTACCTAACCTGGCTGCTCTGCCCATCCAATGGGTGCCAAACCTTTTCAGTCGCTGACTTGGGGCAAGGATGCTGATCAGGGGCTCAGACTTCACTAGCTGCATGCTTGTTGTGGTCAGAAAGTATTGAAGACAGAGGGAGCTTGGCAAATATCCTTTTCAGAAGAAGCTCAGCTATGGCAGCCTCCATATTTCTCTCAGGGTAGGTGTCTTAAATTTAAGCAAGCCTTTGTCCCTGTGCAGGGGAGATGACCCTACAGATTGATCTCATGGACTGGCAGGGGAAAACCAGGCAAGCCATCTATGACAGCTTCAAAATTACAAATCAAGAGGTAAGACATGAGATTGGATTAGTGTGATGATAGATGAATGGTCATACTAATTGGAATGACGTAATATTATGTGTTAAAGTATTAATTGTGTTATCCACATAATATAACCAATATCAAAGTGCAGACAGAATATATTCAGCAAATTAGACATCCATAGTAAACCAGCTTTCAGACATTGTACAGTGCCAAACAGAGGCATAACTAGAAATCACAGGGCCACATAGCAAAATGTTGTATGGGGCCCTGTGATTTCTAGTTATGCCCCTTGCAGAGCCCCCCTGAGATCCCACACAGCCCACCTGAGAGTGACCCTGCAGAGACCACCATAGAATCTCTATAGTGGGCTCTGCATGGTCTCAGCTGGGCTGATCACACCCCTGCACAGCTCTTACCCGTCAGCCCCCAATCCGCTATAAGCCTCCTCCACCGCCCGACCCTGCCTCCTTAGCAGCGGCTGTGAGGAGGAACGGCACGTTACTTTTCACAGCTGCCAGTGACAGCCAGCAGCCTGCGATGCCATAGTGACCCAGGCGACCCGCACGACATCAGGGGGACCCCTTTGTTTCTCTTCCTGGCCGGGCTCCCAGTGCTCCGGGCCACATAGGAGCTCTGGCGATAGTTCCGCCACTGGTACCAACAATTTACGCTGCAACTTATATACTATTCATCAACATCAGTTCCTGCCCTCAAGGAGCTTACAATCTAAGGTCCCTATCTGTCAGTCACACATAATAAGGCCAATTTGGGCAGGAGCCAATTGACCTAGCAGCATGTATTTGTGGGAGGAAACCCACACAAGCACAAGGAGAACATGAAAGTTCTATACAAGATAGTTTGCTGGCTAGTATTGGAACCGTGGACTCCAATGCTTCAAGGCAGAAGTCCTAACCATTAAGCCACCATGTTACCCCCATTAAAAAAAAAAAAAGCTTATCATTGCACTGTACCTCTTTATAAAGGGTTCAGTGTCACCTTCACCCAACATTCACTGGTAAACCATTGACATGATTTACATAGCACATTTGCTTACACTATTCACTAACACATTCCCCCCTTGGAAAAAAAAAAGAAGAGATTCCAGGCTGGCGAATGTGCTGGTGAATTTGCCTGGATTCACTCAATGAAGACACAAGGACCCATCATTTCTGATAAATGTATAAAACAAATATAAAATATGTGGAGCGCACTGTGTGTATCAGGTTTTGTTAATCTCTTCTCTGCAGGACAATTACAAGCTTTGGTTAGGATATTATTCTGGGAACGCAGGAGATGCCCTGGCTGGGGGGAATAACTTTGAGGACCAGTGGTCTGCCTCGCTCAGAGGAATGCCCTTCAGCACTGTGGACAAGGATAATGACCGCTTCATCAAAGGCAGCTGTGCCAAAGAAAACAAATGTGGCTGGTGGTTCAACAGGTCAGTACACAGACTGCTTAAAGGGGACCTGTGAGGATGTGAGAGCTGTCATTGCTCGTTTCTTTTATTAAAGGTGCAGAGCAGTCATCTTCATTGTGGTTTTGCTGACCTCTAACAAGCCTGCAGGGTGGGACTTCAGGCTTGTCAAACTTCACTGCTCACTTGCTTGCTTTGGGTCACCCTAAAGGGAAACCATGATACCTCCAAACCTATTCAACTAATTGCTCCCCAAAGTAAAGTAACTCTGAGCTTTTAGTGTGTCCCCAGAAAGCTCCTAAATCTGAGCACTGAATAATTAAAAATGTTCTTTTTTTTCAAATTGCTGGTTGTCGACAATTAACCTTTTGTGTACCTGGCGTGCGAATGAGCACCTTAACTTCTCAGTGCAATGCTGAAAATGCTGAAAAATACATTTCTTCCAAACACTGCCTTGCAAATTATAATTTACCTTTCATTAGACACTCCTGCTTGCGCTTATAATCCAATTCTACCACTAGGGGGAGCATAGTATTCCTGTCCAACGCACTAAAACAGGGTTAGGCAACCTCATTACTCCAGCTGTAGTGAAACTACAAATCCAGTCACGCTTCTGCCTCCGGGAGTCATGCCGATGTCTGTCAGAATCGTACAATGCCTCATGGGACTTGTAGTTCCACAACATCTGGAGTGCTGAGGTTGCCTGCCCCTGTGCTAAGCGACTAATACATCTGATAAGGAATATATCCCTTGTACGATTTTCTATTTATGGAGCCAGCATACATATACACTGTTCTGCAATACTGGATGAACTGTATGGACTCATTTAGATGGGCGTGCATGCCCATACTTGATCCCAGAAGGGAAAGGTGCTGCCTGTAATTGCACACAGCAGCCTGTTCTTCTCTATGGGAGGATGTGGCTACACGCAATTAGACGTGGTCACCCGAACCTGCAGATCCATATGGGTCTGTATGCCCACACTTGACAATGTGCGTCCAGGTGCGATTACCCATATCCCCACAGATGTGCGGGTGTGTGTGTGTCCCCATCTAATTGCGTGTAGTCCCATAGAGAAGAAAAGACTTCTGCGTGCAATTACAGGCAGCGCCTGTCCCATTCTCGATCGCGTCTTTTTTCAAGCATGCACGCCATACGGTTGTGCACGCCCGTCTGAATGAGACCTATGTTGGTGCACATTGCACTTAGAATACAGGACAGTGAACAGTTGTGAAAATTTGTATGCATATATTTTAACACAACAGTTAGGTACGTACATACATGCAACTAAAGGCAAGAAAAAAACTGGTAATTATTATGACCCTTCCAGGAAATAGGACTGAAAGACACTGGACAATGGACATTGAAACGCACAGCAACGCATACAAACGCAACACAATGCACAAATTAACACACATACATCTGCATGCATTTTCCAGCCGTTAGGCCCAATTTCAAACACAACATGGGAGCTCTCTTCTATCAGTGTATGTCCCAGTTTTGCAGCAAAAAGAATGACAAAGGTTTAACCCAGGGGTAGGCAACCTCAGCACTCCAACTGTTGTGAAACTACAAGTCCTATGATGCATTAACACCCACAGGTGTGACTTCCAGAGGCAGAGACATTATGGGATTTGTAGTTTCACCACCGCTGGCGTGTTGAGATTGCCTTCCCCCAGGTTAGCTTGTTCATACAGGTCTGTGCATCTCCTTGTCAGTCAGGTTGGTACTGTTTATTGCCTCCCAGCAGGATAATATATCACTCATTAGGAGGTGGCAATTTAAACTTTATAGTGTATCTTAAAATACGAGCAGAAACGCCTATAATGAATTGGCTCGCTAAGATAATATTCCCTTTTTTTTATTTGCAGGTGCCATGTAGCCAATTTAAATGGTGTGTATTATAAAAAAGGGAACTATACTGGAACATATGACAATGGCATCGTATGGTCCACCTGGCACGGCTTATGGTACTCCCTAAAGTTTACGGCTATGAAGATCAGAAGTCCATCGTTCCTCAATGCTGGGAGTGGGGATGGACTCAGTGGTTAAGGACTTCAGCTTCTGGATGACGCTAACATCATGCAAATGAGGCCAGAGCAAGGAGACGGAACTCACCAACAGATAAAGGGAATCAAATCAAATCCATACAGGCTTGGATCATCCGCTTCCATAGAACCTTGTGACCTTTATTCAGTAAAGAGTTCTTAAATCCTAAGTACAGAGTTATTTCAAGATGAATTCTGATTGGTTGCTGTGAATTACTGGACTTAAAGCTGAACTCCAGGCAAAAAAATATTGTCTAAATACAAGTAGCATGCGTATTGTTTGTTGAATCTCGGTGTCCTTTGTGTATCTCCACATAGGTGTAGTAATCCAGATTGAAACAACTTGTGTACTCTGTCTCTGTGCAATCGCTTCTCGGCCTTTTGGCTAAGATCAAGTGTAGTATCTGTTCTTATCGGTTGTTGGAGGGGAGAGGATGTTGCCACCCGATGGGAGAACATTCTAGTACCCTCTGACGTAATGGTGGGTGTCGGAGGACGGTTCGGTTCACTGCTAGTTGCGTCAGGCCCTGATGATCGGGTAGACCCTAGACAGTGGGAGGACCCCCGACGGCACTACCTCCTGATGTGAGCGGAGAACCACAGGGTCTAGCCAGAGGGTTGGGGGCGGCAGAAGCCCGTGGTGTTGTGCCCCCTGGGGGTGGCGTCCCGGGGGTGCTCAGAAAGTCACATGGGTATGGGACCCCACTTGACTCACTGTATCACTTGGTCACACACCATATTGCAATTTTCTGCACTTCGCCTCCAAGACAGGCCTTATGGCTAGTCTGGGGCAATATTTTTGCACTCCGGCCCCTAAGGCCTGTCAGAGTGGTGCACTGGCACTCTAGATTTATTTAAGCACTCTATCCACGTTTGGCACTTTTTTTTATTTTAAATTTTGACCCACAGATGCTGATGGTGCAGGTTTCTTCGGGGCCTATTCCTGACGCTGGGAGGAGATTCTGTGCCTCCTACGGGGTTCTCTGTCTCCTCCCACCCAGGAGGTGGGTCTCTCTTCGGGAGAGCCCACTTGCCTAGTACTGTGAGGGACCTGTTGCGGCAGGTCCCCGAAGGAAATGGGTCCACCCACCGGCCTTTGGGTTGGTGGACCAACAGTCTCAACCCCTGCCAGGAGCCTTTCGCCCCGGGGGGTCGGGAAAGTAGGTCCCTTCTTTCGAAGGACCTTGCACAGTTGTGCACGTTTTTGTATGCTGTGATTTCACAGTTCACTTTTTTTGTTCACAGGGGGAAGTTTGATGCACTTCCACGGGCTTCGATAAAAAACTTTGTCTCTATGCAGTAGTTTCCTGTAATAAAGACCGGTCACTGCTGTTCTCAGTCCCTGTGCAGGATGATTGGTCTTGTAGGTTTCTGCAGGCAGCCTGTATTGGGTTGATCTGCTAGGCTCCTTCCACAGCTCTGCTTTCTGCAAAGACTATGTGCACCACGGTGATGATGTCACTGCTAATGTTACAAGATAATATCTTGGGTTGCCAAGGCATTCATGTTCATAAAATAGATTTGTATCCTCTGTGACGCTTCAGAGATATATTTAAATAAATGTTTTTGTGGCTGGAGTTCAGCTTTAAGGCCAAGTTCACACCCTTTTCCGGACCAGCTCTGGAATGCGATGCATTGCTTTTTGCCGCGATTTTACCTCAATTTTGCTGCGTTACGGAGCTTTTTTTTAATTTTAGCTTAAAATGGGCTTTCAGGTGTGCGGTTTATTGCACTTGCATGTGTTTGTATGCTTTTTGATGCATTTCCATGTGTTCCAGTGTATTCCAGACCAGACAAAATTAGACATGCAGCATTTTTCTGGTCTGGTCTGGAAAGGACTGCGCTGGTGTGAACAGAGGCCAGAAATAGCATAGGGATACATTAGGATGCATTTTGGGTCCAGAAACAATCTGGTCTGGTCTGAAGATGATCTAGATGTGGTGTGAAACGTCATCTCTGGGCAGACAAAAGAATAACCCTTGCAGTGGGGCTACCCCTGAACTACAAAGGTTAAGTGCTTGTTTATAAGAGGGGAGGGAATGCTAATAACGCTGTTTCAGTTACCTGATTCCTGCCATCTCAGTCCAGGCTGCTAGACTGGTCCCTGCTGTCACTTTTCCGTTTTACTTCTAAGGACCACTGACATCATCACATCTTATGCAGGTCCATTGACCTGCAATAGACGTGAGGACGTGGGCAGACATTCTGCAGCAGGCGCGTAGGGGGAGAGAGGTGAGTGCCAACTGCCATGGGAGCCGGGATCAGGTAAGTAAAACAGCTTTATTTGAGTCCCATAGAGACAAAAGGAGCACTTAACCCTTGCAGTGCAGGGTAGTCCCACTGCAAGAGTAAGTTTTTGTCTTTGCCCAGAAATGGGTTTTTAGAATTAGCAAATAGGAATTAAGAACTCTGTATTGAATAAGGCTGTAAATCTGTTAAACTGGCAAAAGTGGCTGAACAACGGAAAAGACTGATGAGATGTTCTGTCAATTGATAAGCAGCAAAATAATTTTATATAGAACCACATTAGCCCATGTATTTATTCATTACTCTATATAAATGAGTGTTATTGGGTCCCTGGTGCTCCTAGGTCCTACAACAGTTGTACAATCTGCTATGGCTATAGCTGCACCTGAACAAAGAATATATACACTTCCTGGCCACAAAAGCCCACACGCTCTAATATTTCGTTGGACCGCCTTTAGCTTTGATTACGACACACATTCGCTGCGGTATCGTTTCTATAATCTTATGCAAGGTCACAACATTTATTTCCGTCCAGACCTGTACTAATTTTTCATCAAGATCTTGTAGTGATGATGGGAGAGTCAGACCTCTGTGTAAAGTCTTCTCCAGCACATCCCAAAGATTCTCAATGGGGTTAAGGTCTGGACTCTGGTGGCCAATCCATGTGTGACAATGATGTCTCATGCGCCATGAACCACTCTTTCACAATCTGAGCCCGATGAATCCTGGCATTGTCATCTTGGAATATACCTAATGTGCCATCAGGGAAGAAAATATACATTGATAGACAAACCTGGTCATTCAGTATATTCAGGTCGGCAGCTGACCTCATTTGTTGCCAGATGAAACATATTATTCACTGCAGAACTTATCCAATGTAAAGGTGCCCATACACCTTACGATTATCGGACGATAATCGTATGCGATCGACTTTTCGAACGACAATCGTACGTGTGAATAGAGTGCCCGAACCGACATTACTGTACAATCGTACGACTTTTGACGGTCAAGCATGTTTGAAAACTTTGCTAGATCGTACGATTGTCGTAAGGTTGCTGGCGTTTCCGTCCGTCAAAAGTCGTACGATGTACACTGCGCATGCGCGAACGAAAATACGACAAATCAATTACCGCATTTCGTCCAGGTGCTTCTCGTTAATTACGGCTAAATTAATCTTGCGATCATCGGGGCAGGATGGGGCCGTCGTACGAAAATCGGACGACTATTCGATCATCGGACTAAACGTTTGTCCGATAATCGTAAGGTGTATGGGCACCTTGAGGCTCCTACCTGTTTGCTCAACTAAATCCAAGTGGCCAGGCAGTGTATATATCTGATACAATGTATAATTTTCTTCTAATCAAGTTAATTGTACACTTAGGCTACCCTGAGAGAGGATTGTTTTTCCTCTGATCTGACAAAGATTCAATAAAATAAACAAGATACAGATGATGGTATAAATCATGACAACTACAAAATGTAAATGATCTAATAAAGATATAAAGCAGATACCTGTTTTTGGAGAGTTTCGAAATGTTTCCCTTGTTTATCCCCCAAAAAAGTTTTGATTTCATAATCTTCTCTTACACAGCACTTTTCAAACTTTTATTTGAACAACTGACAATATGCACAATGAACTTATATTAAAATGTTAAAAATTAGCAAAAATAATAATTCAAATACTAATTATACATGAATGTACAAATTTATAATATCTTAGAAGGCAAGTTAAAACTGGCGATCAAAACACTGCTATGGCTGTATGGGATGTATTTATTATAAGACCGGCCTACCTTAGCAAAGGTGAATTAATTATGTTAATCGGATGACTGCATGTTAAACTAACCAATAATAAATAAGCGACTACAGTATAAACAAGGATAAAAGAATGTAAGAGGAAAACAAGTACAGGTAATTGAAAGAAAGGTACAAAAGGAAGTAAAACAGAGAACAAAAGTTCATGCAAGTGATTAAGACTAAAGGTGCCCATACACTGCACGATTCTCGTACGAGAATCGCGGGAAATCCCACGATCGTACGAGAATCGTGCAGTGTATGGAAGGCATGCGACCGTTTCTACTGTACGGTCGCACGTCTTCCATTGAACCAGCATGTTTGAAAACCCGCCGGGAATCGTACGATTCTCGGCGAGTTGGTGGCCTGCTGGTTCGACAACTGCCGAACGGGCCGGTGTGCGCACGCGCACACTGCCCGTTTGCAGTCAGCGTAAGCCCGCCCCTCATTACAGTCATCGCAAGCTCGCCCCTCAGGGGGCGTGGCTTGCGATGATCGAGAGTGCGATCTGCCCGTCCAAGATGGGCAGATCGTACGTTTTTTTAATCCCTTTACAACCATCGCAAGACTAAGGTCTTGCGATGGTTGTACAGTGTATGGCCACCTTAAGGATGGGCTCGGGCGTGTTCGCAGCTCCAAGTGCCGAGCCCGCCCGCCAGGAAGCTGACAGCGCGCATTAAGAGGCAAGAGTTGCTGAAAGTGGCTTTTTTGCCCTCCATCTCTCAGGTTTATTGTGTATATGTGCCTCCCCAACCCCTCCCAAATGCACACATCCTCACCACTAGACACTTTGAGCTCTGGTCTTTGTGAAACTGCAAGTTTCAGCCAGCTTTGCCAGCTTAAGACAAGGCACACTGGAAATTATAGTTTCATGAAGGTTGTATAATAAATCAGTTGTCCTTTATAAATGAGACAAATGTCCCCTGGTTACTGGAATTTATTAAAAGTGGGGATGCCCACCTGGCATTAATCCAGCTATGGCTCTATGCCTTCCAGTAATATGGTAGGAGAGCAGCAATGGTTGCAACTTTTATTGGATCCATGGTCTCTGGTGGCCTAGCTGTGAAATTCCCATATCAAAATTACTTGTATGTCATTTAAAATTTCAAAAACTGTTGGAACTTCTTGCATTGCCTCACAGAGAAACACAAGCACACAGTCAGATATGCATGCTGCATATGGCTTGGTAACAGGAAGGAAGCCACAGCTTTATTCTCTACCTTATGCAATACAACAGAGTATATACCATAGATATAACAGAACACTGCCATCTAGTGACCGGAAATGTATACTGCAGTAGTTGAGGCAATAGACACAATGTTGCACTTCAGGTCAGCCGAACATGTTAAGCATGTTTGGCTGATCCGAAGCCACACGAAGCAAGCCGATGTACGGCTGAAATCAGCCGTACCAGCCTGAAGTGAATAGCCGAACAGTGTTCGGCTCACTTCACTTCTGATCGGTCATTCACTCGGCTGCCCTCGGCAGCTTTGTGAATAGACCCCAATGTGTATTCTAACAAAAACAAACACACTCTCAGTGTGAAGACCCTTTCACTCTCATGTCCATGCCGTGTCAGACTTCTAAGTACATGATACTGAGGAGAAGACTTGGGGTTTTATCAGGGTCCAGAATGGTTTGTTATTCGTTACTGAACACGCTTTCCTATTCACATACCAGAAATAGATAAGCTACTTTCTTTTTTTTGAGTGTTCTTGGATTTGGAGTTATCAAGAGTCAAATTCCACATTTATGAGAAGTTTAAACATTGCACAAAGTATACAAACACTAACAACCTTCTGGTCAAATCACCAGTCTTTCAATACTTAATGTACTTGTCTCATCTTCTTCATTCGAAGCAAAATATCCCGGTAAATCAAGCATTTGCTGTTCAGCCTCTGTGAGCCCAAATGTGGAGTTGTCATAGAAAGAATAATCAGTTCCCCAAGGGAAGCTCTGGCACTTTTCTCTTCGGAAATGAGCTGGACTTTGAGGACTTCTCCTGTAATACATATCTTTAGGAGATGGTGAGACATTTTTGGCCTTGTTCCAAGACTTCTCAACTGGTGACGGTCCTTTCCGTAGTCGGTTCTGATCTGGTTGCTCAATTTTAGACTGCCTGCCAGTGGTGTGCCTGCTGCAGATTAAATCAGGTTTCTCTGCTTGTCGAGCATATTGATTTGGGGGCAGATGTCCAGTTGCCTCCAGGGGAAGAGAGATGCCCCGTGTGAGGTTTTCTGGACTTTTTTCCAGTCCTATTGTTTTTTTATTTGACCTGTCTACTGTAGAATACTCCCACATTCGGATTCTTGAGTTGTACATCATTGCTTGTCTTGGAGAAAGGGATGTTAAACTTCTTTCCCTGTAGGGTTTAAGGTGTTTAGTGTCATGAAAACTTGATGTTCTTCGGAAATTATTTTTCTGATAGCCTCTGTCATACTTTGCTTTAGTATCTGTGTTCTTAAGGTGGGATGCTTTGGGCAATGTTTGATTTGGGCTGTATCCAAGTGTCTGTGGAAACTTTGGGTAAGTTCGTTCACCAGCACTTCTGCTTTGGCTATTTTTTGGCTCTAAAAATGGAGACTGTATCCTAAACTTATTTGCTGCCAACTCCTCTGAGTTGTCAGTGACAGGGGGTGGAGCCATAGAGATGTCTAGAGCAGTATCGGCCATTGGGCTCTGAGAGACGTGATACAATTTTGTGGCTTCTTTCAGACCCTTTTGTTTCATCTCTTTTAGCTGCTGCTGAGCAAGGCGATAACTGAAAATGGGTGGAATCATCTTCTGGCTGTTTGCCTGAGCACAATCATTTTCGGTTGTGACCACCTCTTGGCCATCACGGGTGTTTTGTCTGTAATTTAAAGGTATATGGACTCCATCTTCCACCCCTTCTGGCTGACCTTCCGCTGCATCAGAGAAGCTTTCCCTCATTTTGTATATATTCTCCTCATCTGAGTTTTTCCAGCAATTCACTGAATGGGCAGAGCTATGCCTGGTTGTTGGGCGGCACTTGCATCCGTTACCAAATTTCCTCCAGACGGTAATCACTACGGTTACAAAGATGATGGAGAGGCAGAGAGAAATTCCAGTGATAGTCACTGTGTTGCTTGTATTAGGGACATCCTTAGCATTTGTAGTGGATTTGCTTGAGGGCTTCACAGCTATACCAAAAGAAGAGACAACACATAAAATGTAAACACTAAACTGGCATGCCAAATTTGTATTTAAAAAAGAACTAATAATTATAATAAAATCTAAGAACCAATGATCACTTACATGCTTTTTCTAAATAGGGTGGTGCAAAAAGCAATTCTGGTTTTTAGTGAAAGCTTCATATTTGGATCACTGATATATGAGATTCAATGTTAAAGCCCAACTCCAACCTTTTTCTGATAGAGTGGGGAAAGGTAGAACCTTTGTTAGCTTTTTATTGCTGAATGGAGTTCTAGGTTTGCGGCACTATACTAGAACACCATTTAGGCACTTAGTGAGTATATGAGTACTTACTCTGTGATGGCCAACTTAGTGAGGTAGGGCTAGGAGTCTATTAGAGAAGAAGTATAATATTTTATAGGTTTTTATTAGGGATGCACCGATATATCGGCCACCGAAACATATTGGCCGAAAATTGCACTTTTGGGATCATGTCGAAAGTGCAATTTTTTGGCCAATACAGCGGTGCATCCATTCTTTCTCTCCTCCCCGCTGGGCGCTGCTTGGTGTCCCAGCAGGGAGGAGAGAAACACAGACGGCTGAGCGCTACGGGAGGAGAGCGCTGTGAGTGGCCGGTAAGTCTCCTTCCCGCACCGCTCTGCCTCCTGTCACAGACCGGCAGAGCGGTGTCTGGGCGGAGACAGCCAGCGCTGTCACAGGAGGCTGAGCTCAGCTCACTCAGCCTCCTGTGACAGTATGCGGACGCAAACGAGCACATATAGGCGATCGGCGGGCTATGGACCCGCTGATCGCCTATATGTGAAACACCCAGTACGGGGTGTTTGCATTGGATGGGTCTTTTCTGCCCGTGCGTGCCCGCGAGCAGAAAAAAAATGCCGTCTGGCGACGGCAACCCGCCAATGCAGCAGTGCCGTCCGTCCGTTTTTCTACTACGGGCGGACGGCAAGAGGTTAAAGGAGAACTATGAGGTGAGTGATTTTCACTCACCTCATAGTTCTAGCCCACCTGTGACAATGAGACTGTCACAGGTCGGCTCAGTAGATCCGAGTGAGCGAACAGATACCGACGTTCGCTCACCTCTCGATCCTGTCACGGCTCTCTGCCGTGACAGGGGAGGGGCTGGATTCCACCCTCCCTGCTCCGATCCGCCAGCGCTGACTGGCGGAACGGACGGGAGGGGGCGGGTTCAGCTGGCTCTGCCTTTAGATAGGCAGAGCCAGCTGCCAGTCACGCAGCTGGGCGGATCCCGGCACAATTGTCGGGATCCGCTTCAGCTGCGGCGTCTCAGTATACAGCGAGCTACAGCTCACATTATACTGAGCCTAGGGTGACGGGAGGACGCTAGTTTGTGTCCTCTTGTTAACCTAAGGAGAACTACGGGGAAAAGACATAGTTCTCCTTTAAGTATACATGTATGCACTGAATGGTAACTCAATCCCCCCACTTCCAGGCCTCAGTAATGATATCTTCTGCAGGTGTCGATCCAAATGAATGCACACGGAACACTAATTTCTAATACATCCC
This sequence comes from Nanorana parkeri, assembly GCF_000935625.1. NCBI lineage: Eukaryota > Metazoa > Chordata > Amphibia > Anura > Dicroglossidae > Nanorana > Nanorana parkeri. The sequence goes on along the minus strand of NW_017306506.1, from coordinate 854,953 downwards.
TGAAAATTTCTATGTGTCAGCTTTTCACCTAAAGGCACAATAAAAAATCAGTGGTTGTGAAAATGAGAACAGACAGATCACTGGGATGGAAAGATACAGAGGTGTGTTATGTATGGAATGTTACAAGGAATTGTAACCCTGTACACTGTGTACAAACTATGTAAAGATTACACACAACACAACTCTTTATATCATAAATATAGCTCATAAGGCAAGAAGGATCTACTTTATTAATTTTGTTTGTTTTTGCTTCTATGTTTGCTAAAACATGTTTAATGGGCACCCCTGGTATAGAGGATAGGTATAGAGGACTTTTTAGAGCGCTCCATAAAAATTTAAAGGAGAGGAATAGTATATGTCAGTCAGCTTATGTTTAGAATTATAGAAAAGTTTATCATCAAAGTAACATTAAAGGCTCTCCCCCCCCCCCCCCACCTTCTTTAGCACTTAATATTTTCA
>NW_017306506.1:832913-854447 GCF_000935625.1 Nanorana parkeri | reverse complement strand
CAAAGTAACATGAAAGGCTCTCCCCCCCCCCCCCATGCTGCTGTAAGTACTTACATTATGTGACGCCTCTTGATGCAAACATCTTCTTCCTTCCACAAGTTTCCAACAGTCCCTCCAGTGCTGGTGCCGCTCTCTGATCTAGTGCAGACTCCTATTTCTTCCTGTGTCCCACGGAGTCTTTCCTGCGTGCACGCTCCCAGCTGCTTACATTCACTTACACTGTGTCTCTCCTCCTCTCCCCTCCGGTGATTTCAAGTACGCATACGCCTGCACACATCCTCTCCTGCACAACCGTTCGGGAAGCTGTGTTCTGCATCCAGGAGCAAGCGGCACAGACACAGTTAAGTTATTACATATTTGCCCACTTTTTTCCTTTTTTAAATGTTCGGGCATATCTACTGCTTGCTAGCAGTAGATATATGTAAAAAGATGGAGACTTTAATACCACTTTAAATCTTATAGGATAATAAAATAAAAGCATTTATAAATATCTGCATTACATCCACATTTCCAATTTTATATACCGTTAAAAACACTACATGACAACACAGTATATTTTTGGCTCTGAATTCCAAACCAAGTGGTGTCAGCCCTGCCTACTGGACATGTGCGATTCGGTTCGTTCCGAAATTCGTTTCGGACGAATTTTCAGAAATTTGGAGATTCGGATGCATCCGACTTCCGAATTACAGCTGAGACGAATGCAAACGAATCCGAATTCCCGATTTCCCGAAATTCGTTAGCGGTAGTCCGGCCGAAATTATTTTATGGCCGAAATTCGTTATTGGACGAATTTTGTTGCAGCAAAATTACATTAGGGGGGGGGGGGAAATTACTTTTTTTTTTTTACAGTCTGCAGAAGATGAAAAAAAAAAAAGGGCAAGGGGACACACTCCCAATGCCGAGGGCACGTGGCCTGGTAAGGCGAAGGGAGGGGGGGGGCGCTCGATTGCCCCCCCCCTTTCCTGCCCTGCCGGGCCAGTGCTCAGATCAAGGGTCTGGTAGGACTGTTAGGGGAGACCCCATGTTTCCCCCCCCCCTGTATGAATTGGGGGGGGAACCTCATGCTTTTTTTTTTTTTCCATCTTCTGCAGACTGTAAAAAAAAACAAAAACATTTTTTTCCCCCTAATGTCATTTTGCTGTCCAATAACGAATTTCGTCCATAAAAGAATTTCGGCCGGACTACCGCACCGAATTTAATCCGAAACTAATTTAATTTCGGACCCGAATCCGAAAAATAAAATAATGCAAAGTCCGAATCAAAACGAAACTAAACTAAACTAATTTTTTTTTTTTTGTTTCAAAACGAAACTAAACTAAACAAATTTTTTGCTGGTGCACATATCTACTGCCTACTTAACGTCTGATGGATTACAAAAACACAGCCCTCTCGTCATCTTCTTCTTTCCCTCACCTCTATAACCCTTCCTTGTGCACAGGCAGAAAGCACAGGAGGTTATCAATTAATCAGGTATTGTTTGCATGTATGAAACAAATATAACAAACCATTCTCAATGGTATATGAATGGAACATTGGAATGGAAATGGAACATTTTGATGTGACTTTTCGATTTTGCCTTTTTTTCCCCCTCTCAAATGTCACTTTGCTGCAACGAACGAACGAAACGAAATAGAAACGAAATTTTGTGCAGATTACTGCTAACGAATTTTGTCCGAATTCCGAAACGAATTGACTTTCGGACCCGAATCCCGAAAAACGTAATAACGCAAAATCCAAATCACAACGAAACGAAACAAATTTTTTTTTTGGTGCACATGTCTACTGGATATTATGGAAAATGCAACAGGAGGTACAGAAAACATACATGTGGGCAGAAACAGAAAAAAAATCTCTTTTGGTCAGGAAGTCAGGAATAGGGCAATGAGGTCTCATTGTTGAAGCATACCAGAAATATAAGAAGCTGAGGGTTGACTCAATGCACTGAGGTCTAAAGCAGTGGTTCTCAACCTGTGTAATCTCAGGACCCACATTTGTCCTTGGCCAATAAATCGTGATCCAAGTTGCACTGCGCGTTCCGATGCGGGCAATAGAACTGTGGGTGGGAGGTGTGTTTGGGGTGCCATTCAAATGAATGGCAATGCAATGCACTTCTCACATCAGAAGTGCGGTAGGTGCGATTGCGTGGTTCAGGGCGTTAATCTCACGGACTATGCGATTAATGCACTGTACTAGTGTGAATGGGCCCTCAAAACACACAACCACAGACACAATCTCACAAACACACACATTCCCCCCAAAAATATATTTTTGTCCTTTTATCAAGATCCACCCATTCACCCTAAATTACAAGACTGGCGTGGATCCTCAGTCTGGGGTCCAGTGTGGGCTGCTTGGCTGTGATGGAGCTCCATCCATATGTGCATTGCTTGTACAACTCCCTTGCACACCCGGTAGAGGTGCCGGAAGACAGAATGTTAAATCACTCCGGTCCAGGCACCTCTACAGGACAGGTGAGTGAGCTGTAAGCAATGCATTTATGGATGGAGCCCACCCCACCTCAAGCTGACACTCGGCGCCGAGCAGCATATTTTGAATGGCGCTGGGGGGAGGCTAAGGAGCCTCTCACCTAGAAAAGTGGAAGGCACACGGGGACCCACTGAACACAGGGTCACGACCCACTTTTGGGTCACAACCCACCAGTTGAGAACCAAGGGTCTAAAGTATATAACTCACCTACAAATAAAATGTCACTTTTAAACAGACTGAACATTTCGTTTCTGGACAGGAAAATAATGTGGGCCACCAACTTTATAATAAATGACACTTTCTAATATTTTAGATTCTTTGAAGGCAACACCACAGCTTTGTTGGCCCTTATTTGTGCTCATGTGTTGTACTGGATGGATTAGGGTTCAAATTATACAGCATATTATACAGACATGTACGGTCTCATTGAGCTCATAAATAGAAAAATGATGCTTCTCTCTTAAAAGGAGTCCTCTGGGCTTTTTAGACACAGAATATGAGTTCCAGTATAACCTCAGAAACCAAGCTCTGTTATATGCAAACCCATTGGTGAGCCTGCAGTACTGTCTGGGGCAAATGCCCTTCTCCACTTTCAGGAAAATGGCTCAGGTGCCATTGTTTCCAGGGTGCTAAAGATTTATTGCACTTTCTATACATCGATGTGCACATAAAATACCACAGGTGTGAACAAGACTGACTTGTCATAAAAAAATAATGATACTCACTTGAGCAGTCCTCGAGAGAGCAGAGAGAGGTCTCTTTTGATGTTCCACTACAAGAAGGCTTTATAGAGGGTGATGAAAGGCAGGTTCTGTACCGTTCTCTGTGGCCATCCCCACAGGTGGTGCTACAGGAACTCCATGGCTGCCACAGACTCCACGTCTCTAAAAGAGAAAAAGTTGCAAAGATTTTCTTTAAAGGGCAGGTTTAGTGAAGTTTTCGTTTCATAACCCCCTCCCCACCACAACCACTACCCTGAGTGCACTCAGCCTGGTCCCATACTTACCCTCCATGCCAGAGATCTTTCCTTCAATGTGGTCCTGGCCAGCTCTTTTTTATACTGCACATTTTATGTGCACCTTATACAGTATATTCATATGGGTAGCAGTACTCATGGCGGGCTCCGGCTCTCAGTCGTAGTACAGCAAATCTCATAGGAGTGTGTGGACCACAGGATGCATGTACAGTATAAAGAGCAACTGGCTGGGACCATGTTGGAGGAGGGATTGTTGAAATGGGAATGAAGGTAAATACTGGACCAGACTGAAGGTACGCACAGCATTTCCTGTAAAGGTTTTACAGGATACTGGGGCATTTGTTTGCCTGAGTATTCAATTACTATTATTTTTTTCTTAATAATAAGAGATAGGTCATATTGTGTCTGTTATATAGCGTTCTAAGTTTAGCAAATCTGGTAACTGTCATTGAAATGCAAATGTTTCTTACCAAACCAGAGCTGTCCACATGGATGATACATATGTTTTAACCAGGGAACTGTGGGACAAATAATAAGACTATATGTATCAGAGTTGGCATGGAGGTCTGTTTTCCCAGGCTCACCAAAAGGCGCACCTCCAAACTATGGCAATGGGGCTTGGAAAGCACAAGTGCTAAATGTGTTTGTATCTCAGCCCAGTTAAATCTAGCCTTCATGATTTGTATGTGTGATCAACATGAATGCACATTGTGTAGTATAAACACAATACATTAAAAACTAAAATTTGTAACATTACTTTGCCCAAAATGGAATATTCTGCTTTCCTTGTAAAATGTACAGGGTATGGGGTCCCATTAATGATCTTCTAGCTCTTGGGACTTCAAATCACTAGAAAGTGGCCTGTTCTTGGAGACTCTTAAAGGTCTTGAAGAACACTATCCAGCACGAGTCTGGCAGACCTAACTAATCCCTATTAGTAATTTTTGTATAAAGGATGATATGTTTGAAGACAGCTTTGGATCATATTGTATTGCTATAATATTTGGGTTTATGTTTTAAGGGGAAAATATTGCTGTTAATTTTTTGGCCAGTGCTTTAAACAATGGGCTGCTGCCCTGAAAAATAATCCATGTACAGACAGACCCTTAACTCCTATTAAGGTATACCTACACTGGCTTCCACTCGCCCAGAGGATAAAATTCAAAATATTAACAGTCACGTATAAAGCCATCCACAACTCCGCCCCCGGATATAGCTCAGACCTTGTCTCAAAGTATCACCCTAACCGTCCCCTCCCCTCATCCATTGACCTCCTGATTTCCAGCTCCCTTGTCCACTCCTCCTATACTCACCTCCAGGACTTCTCTAGAGTCTCTCCCATCCTCTGGAACTCTTTACCCCAACCTGTCCATCTATCTCCCACCTTGACTGCCTTTAGGTGTTCCCTAAAGACTCATCTCTTCAAGTAAGCCTATCCCACCTCAACCTAACCACTGAACCTTCACATTCTCAAATAATTCATCCCCACACAGCTACCTCCTCATGTATCATTTCCCCCTCCTCTTTCAGATTGTAAGCCCTCAGGGGCAGGGCCCTCCTTACCATCTTGTCTTGAATTGTAATGTCTTCCTTATATTGTATAGCGCTGCGCAAACTGTTGGCGCTATATAAATACTATGTAATAATACTAATTAGTATATAACAGTTCTGTTCACATGAACAAGAAAATAAGGGGCATGATTTAAAGAAATAAAAAATGGTTCATAGACGTACCAATTTCTCTCCGAATCTCCACACACTGTTTGGCTGTTGGAAGTGAGAAATTGGGGCTGCTGCTTGAAGACATCAGGAACTCAAAGCAATACTTATTTTTGCCAATCTCAAACAATGTGCAGTTGAACTGAGAGTTCCGTTCTCCTCTTTGTAGAGCATTTTCAGCTAACGTTGTGACACCTTCTCCCGGGCTTCTAGGAGACTCTTTGTATACAATCATTTTACCCTCAACGTAATTACATGGCGGAGGTATAACGTAGACAGCCATTGAGGAATCACATTTTTTTTCTGTCACTGTGGTCAGCTTATATTTGAAGGTTTTAACAAGATCAGTGGGTCCAATATAGGCAATCACTGACTCAGAATCCATTGGTTTCAGAGACACTGTGATGAAGGCTTCTGGGCGAATAGATGCACATTCAATTTCTACCCACTGTGATGTGGACAAAGCAATTTCCTTGAACGTCTTGTACTGCATGAACTGATCGGTGTTCGGTTCTGCCAGCCCTCGAAAGTTCTGAGTGTGCTCAACCTCTAGTAAAATCTTGGCCTCCTGACCAGAAAACCCTGAGCAAAGCTTTTCATTGGTAAAGACCCCAACCTGGAAGGATCTCTGCATATCCTTTGAAGTTCTGTTCAGATCCATGTGAAACACTGGCCAAGTTACGTTCAGGAAGCTGCTGCTGATGTGAACAGCGCTGTCATTATTTCTCTCCAGGCTCATTTGAAACTGATATAGACCAGCCGATGTGAAATAGAAGCACTCATATTCCAAAATACCATGTGATATGTTTGCAGGAAGTTCTTTACTTGTAACTATCTGGTTGTTCTTAACGTCCAGCAGAGTTACTGTAGCATTTCTTGATATGCTGGAATTATCTCTGATATTAAATTCAATGTGGATTGAAGATTTGCTAAAGGCTATGTGGTGGGTTTCTTTAAGCAGGAGGTTACTGAAAGCTAAAATTAAAAAAACAAAACAAGATGATTAGAAAAGGCAGGACAACTTATGACAAACGAATATGTCAAAGACATTTGAGGGCCCAGAGCAGTCCTTGGTGTCTAAGACTTTATTGAAATCCAACAAGCCCTTGTTGCATATAAATAACATCTTCACCAATGGAACTGGTGCCTGTGTCCAAAGGGTCCACCAAGAATGGTAAGACAGTTCTTTGTAGGTCTAATAACCTAAAAGTATCTTCTTTCGCTATGCAGTCTAATGGTAGTGTTAAAATGTGGGAAATATACTAACTGCAGTGGAACATTTCATTCATAATCTTTCAGTAATAGCATTGTAACATGGTAAATAATATACGGACTAGAGCCTGGACCCAAAAATTCTAGTATTCACTTATGACTCGGTCAGCATAATCTCTGAATAAGGCTCTGTGAGAATACGTTCCTTTAAACCTGTATACTCATAGACAGACTATCTTCCAATTTACAGTACATCTATAGCATGCTGACTGCAATGTACCTTCATCCTACATAAGTACCGTACTCAGGTTGACGATTAAATTATAGTCACCAACCAAACAATATGAATTGTTGATCACTTAAATCAAAGGTTACCCCAGATTCAGACATGTTTTGCTTCTTATTTCTCTTTGTGGTAACACAGAGGGGACCCCCTCTCCAGCAGCCCAATAGTAAACATCAATACCATTGTGGTTTAAATTCGTTGTTATGAATGAGGTTTTGTCTCTACAGATTTAATGGTGTTTAAAGAAGTTATATGCAAATAACAGATTTTACCTGCTGATGTCTTTGCAGGCCCTTTGTGAAAGTGTGGCTCCTGTTCCCAGCATAGTGGGGGAGCTGAATCCTCTGACACATTGAAATGAACTGAAATGTGATGGGTAAGATCCTTGTAGCTTAGCCCTCCCTTTACTGACTGAGGTGAAAAAGTCCTTCAAAGCTGAACTCCAGGAAAGAGTTAGATGTTACATGGGAACCTATTAGAACCTGTCAAATGATTTGTTTCTGTGTCCACACAGCCTTGTCTAACAGGGTAGGTGACCTTATCTTTCTATGCTATGGTTCCACTTTTGCTCACCTCCACCCTGCTACTGGAAAATAATAGGAAAAGTATCACACAGTTGAGCACATCTCTATGTCACTCTTCCTATCGGCATGCCTTTTAACACTACAGCACTTCATCTTTTTGACACCTTCTGCTGCTTCTCTCTCCCCTCAATGAGCTCTGCTGTACAGACTATACTGTAAACTGCAAGTGGTTGATAATGCTGAGGCTAGGTTCACACCTAGGCGATTCAGATGCCGAGCTATTTTCACGCGGTTGTCACACGTTTACGATCAAGCGACTGTTCATATTGTAAACCGCGCAGTTGTCATGCGTTTTTGAATGCTTAGACATGTCTATGGGACCCAATCCGTGAGATAACCGCCCGCAAATAGCTCCTGCACCTTTTCGCGTGACAAACCGCAAAGATGTGAGCAGCCTCCTTGACTTCAATGCACATCTGTGTTTTGCGCGATATCACGCAACTCAAACCGCGCGATAAATCACCTAGGTGTGCACCGGCCCTAAGTCAAGTTCAGGTACTTCTGCTGCTTGCATTTTTAAAAATACATATAACGATGTATACATGAATACAGAGTTTCACTAATGTGTGCCTTTTATAATTGCTGGGATTCAGCTTTAGGAATTAAAAAAAACAAAAGCCAGTAAACACACATTCAACAGAAAGTGTCCTTAAAAATGATCATGACAGACCTCATATCATATGTATGTATAGTATACATTTGCCTGTATTTGCATACAACAGGCAATTTGGGTTTAGACTTTGGTACTCAGTTCATCACCATCTTTCATTCTATACTGAAGGTCAGAATCTTCCAGCGCCATCTCAGAAAGTTCTTATTCTTATAGCAGCCAAGTCAAGGGGGGAGTAAATTTAGAGACAAATATTACCCCTACACCATTGAAGATTATCCCATGGTTGGCACCAGAGGACAGGCCACTCATGACCACTCTACCATATTTAGTTAAACCTGTGCTAAGAATCTGGGATAGAATTGTTGATAAATATAACTTATCTTCCATACCAGGCCCCATGACTCCCATTGCTGGAAATCCACAATTCCCACCGGGTACGCAGGTGGCCTCTTTCTTGAATATTGAGAATTTTTCTCATGCACAGATATGGCAGGTTTTAGAGAAAGGTAAAGATGAATTAAAACCAGAGCTTAGACCGGAGAGCCAAAACAACGGAAAGTTATGGATGAAGGCAATGCAGTTAGCGGATTATATTAGATATCTCAGGACCTGCAAATCCCTGAACAGACCTTTACTGTTTGTTTGTTTACTCTGTTTGAGAAATTATGCTTGAGGGAAACAAAAATTTAACATGCATTATCACAGTTCTATGGTCTGTTGAGAGAAGAAGAAGCCAAATGTCATACAAAATACATGAAGAGATGGGAACAGGATTTGAGGAGGGAGATCTCAGAGAAAGAGTGGGGAAGAATATTTACTATGACGCATAGTTCTGTCAAATCCTCATTTTACCAGGAAAAAAACTTCAAAATATTGTCACGATGGTATAGATGCCCAGAAGGAATTAAACATATGAATCCTGGAGAGTCGGATAGATGTTGGAGATGTAGGATAGAGGAGGAAACGTGCCTACATATCTGGTGGAGCTGCCCCAGAGTACAGGTATTTTGGGAGTCAATATTTGAAGTATACCGCTCCATAGGGAACTTAAGTATGGAGAACGACCCCTCAATCGCTATCATTAATTCCTGGCCCCATACAAAAGATAAAGACAGATATCTTAAGTTTTGTACTGGCTGCAGCGAGAGTCAATATATCACGGGGTTGGAAATCAGTGATCCCAGCTTTATTAGAGAGTTGGGAGACTACGCTGGAAGAAATAAGATTTATAGAGGAACTGAGCGCAAAGGACATCGACAAGAAAGATAAATACGAGAATATATGGGAAAAATGGGAAATATACAGAAAGATAGAGGTATTTAGTAAATTGGTAAGAAAGATACAGAGGAAAGGAAGGGATACCAGAGAGGTACAAAGAAACAAATAATACTTAGATTTATTTTCTTATTAGATCATATATGTATTTGACCTGTATGTTTGAATGTAAGGTGAAGAATGATAATATCATGCGTGAGAAAGGGGAGACTGAGGGGGATTCAAGATATAAATTTAGATGAGTAAAATGGTTTATGGGGTAGTTGTCACTGGGTTTTTGTAAATTAATTCTAGGGGGGATATTATTATAGGAAATAAAGGGGAAATAACACTTTAAAGCAGAACACATATATAGGATAGTCTACACCAGGGGTGCCCATTAGGTAGATAGCGATCTACCAGTAGATCGCAAAGCAAACACTGGTAGATCGCGATCGGCTCACTGACCTGTGTCCTGTACTCACGCTGTGGTCGTGCGGCTGAATGTGTCAGACGCCGCAGACGGGTAGGAGAGAGTTAAGCGTGATCGCCCGCACCCGGAACGCAGGCACATTAATGCACATTATCTGCAAAAATAGTGCATGCAACACTAATCTGCCTGTATTCTGGGTGCGGGCGATTGCACTGGGAGCGTGGCTGCGGTGCCATTGACCTCAATGCACTGTCACGCCCCCTCCCACCCCCGAATGCAGGTGTTTTTTCGTTGGTAGATCTCATTGAGCTCGTCATTTGAAAAGCAGATCTCCAGACGAAAAACTGTGGGCGCCCCTGGACTACACAGTAGGGTGAGGAGTTTATACAAAGAAAGGTTTAATAGAGGACAAGATGGTCTTAGGACATGGGGGCAGGGGCGTAACTAGAAATCACAGGGCCCCATAGCAAAATTTTGTATGGGGCCCTGTGATTTAACCCAAACAGCCCACCTAAGGGTGACCCTGCAGAGCCCACCATAGACTCTCTATGGTAGGCTCTGTCCCCGCCTCCTCAATCACTGCCGATGACGGGCCCAGCCACCTCCTGCAAAGCTGCTGGTTGTCACCTCCTCACGGCCGCCAGTGACAGCCAGCAGCCTGGCTGTCCGAGCAAGATGCCATAGCGACCCAGGCGGCCCGTATGGCATCAGGGACATGTCCTGGCCGGGCCCCGCCGTGCCTCGGGCCCCATAGCGGCTGCCTGGGTCCTATGGTGATTGTTACGCCACTGCATGGGGGGGTAATTTACATGTATTATCTCACTGGGTTATGTAAACATATTTTAGGCTGGAAACTTAGACATAGGAAATACATTCTAGATTTGCTGAACACAGGTTAACAGGAAGTTAGGGGGTGTAGTGGGGGGGAGGGGTTAGGGAACAAAGGGGAATCAATATATTAAAATAGAACACACATATAGGAGACAGTACACAGATGGGTGATAATATCCACGAAGATAAATTAAAGCATTAAAACATGGGGGGTACCAATAAGGAAGGGGTTACCCGGATTCACTTGGTATGTATATTTCCCCCTCTTTCTCCAGAAGATGATGTGAATATGAATACATGGGAGAAGTGTATATATGAGAAGTAATGGAGAATATGAGGTTAGGTGATATAAAATGAATGATTATTGCTTCGATGATAGTAAAGCAACGTAGAATTTTTTTTTTATATGGAGAGATACATAGTTAAGTTATATATGGGATAAAGTTATGTTGTATGTTTATACTCTGAAGAATGTTTACAGGTATGTATTTTTATGTATATTGAAATAAAAACATATTAACCAAAAAAGAAAGTTCTTATTTAGAAAGAATTAATAAATGAGAGAGATATTAGAGACATGTCACTTACCACAACCCCACAGAACAAGCAATGATATGTAGGTGGAAGAGCGCAGTGATTGTCTCATTCTGTTGAGTGTAGATCAGTCCATGGTCAGCTGAAATCATATATCATAGACAGTAACCATCGGACCTGTTAACTACATAAACACACATGTGAGCAAACCATTCTGATCTTTACACATAACTCAATCATTACCCATTAGTGGCTCTCAGCTCTCTTAGTGATTGCAGGACAACTACTGAAATTAATAAGAATCACTTTCCATGTGAAGATCCAATTAAAAGCACCTTATGTGTTTGGTAAAGGAGAAGTGTTGGGAGAGTAAAATATCATCTTCCCAATACTTAGTCCCACTTAGGCATTTTATAGCTAAAAGCTTGGAGCTACAAAACGCTGAACACAAGGAATCCCATTGTTTTCCAGTGCCCCTGTTCACACATGAGAGTTATATCGCCTGTAGCAAAACAGCTGTCATTGGAAAAAGCACACATGCTACCTTTCTGCATATTCCTGCACTTTTGGCCACATAGACTTCAATGGCAATGCCTGGAAACGTGCAATACCAGTGTTTTCATACTTTTTAAGCGTTTTTTTGCGAGTTTGTTATGCAAGAGTGCAAGAGCTAGGACAGCAGAAACCGAAAAATGCACGGCAAAACGCTTGCAAAAACGCTTGACAGGCTCCTTTAACAGACCAAGCTGTCCAGCAAAAGTGGCAGATAGAGGGTTGAGACAAACCATATAACACTGCAGGGGTGCTTACAATGGTCAGCTTTTATTAATGTGTGCTAAATCTTTATCCCAAAAGAAAAAATAAACTGTTGCTGTCTCTGCTTAAAGATGTTATCTGGAATTCAGATTTAATTTGTTAGTCAAGTCCATCTAAATCTTCTAGTCCACCCAATACTATTAGGGATGCACTGATACTGATGCCGAGTATTTGGGTGAGTCTCATACTTGCCCAAATGCTCCAATGCCTAGCCCAATACATCCGGTATCAGGAAGCCGGGCAGCGTGTAATGACTCGCTGCCTGGCTTTCTGATTGGCCAGAAAGCCAGCTCCATGCTTTCTCGTCACTTAGTGATGAGAAGCATGGGGACGACTTCCCTGCTGATCGGGAAGCCGGGTGGCGAGTCTTTCAATGGCGCACAGCTTCCTGGCTAATCAGGAAGCCAGGTGGCGAGTCATTACCGCCGCCTGGCTTCCTTAATGGGACTTCCGGTATCGGTATTTGGTATTAGTGAGTACCGGTAAAAAATATTGGTACTTGTACTTGATACCGAAATACCGGTATCGGTGCATCCCTAAATACTACCCACCGTGCATGGTGACAATGCTGCTGTCCAAGGGTGGCTCCATTGCTGCTCAATAGTGTGGAGTCACCCTAAGACAAGAAGTGTGTTATGCAATATATGAAATTCTGATTTTGGGTTTGATAAACTTTATTATTTCAATGTTCCATTTTGCACTCTTCTAACACAATTCAAAGAATAAAGATGCAGAATTATACCGGGGTTACAGTGGGCCAACATGTAGAATTGATTTTTATAAATTATTGGTTTTACCCGCAGTTCTCTCTTTATTATGTTTATGAAAAATGCATATGAAATGTTACCGGTAGAAATGATTAGAAAGCTAAACTTGAATTTGGACAAATTGTGCACATAATATCAGATACAGTGTAAAAAAGCAAATGTTTTCATGGTACTAAAGCTTCAATAGAGGCACACCTTTCACTCAGACCAGAAATGTCCTTTCCACACTACATGACAATGAAATGCCTATAACACTGTGACTGCAGGCATTTTAATTACAGAGTGGCTCACCTATACATCTTGTCACACAACTCACATCGCGTCCGCCATCAATGAATCCACGCTGTGATCTATAGGCACCATGAAAACAGTTTTAAAAACGTATAAACATGACAACAATATATTTAGTAAATGTACTTAATGAACAGTAGTAACAGAGAGTCAGCAACAGAAATCTCTCTATTGAGAATTAATAACTTGACTTAGCAGCCTCTGATCTTGACTAGTAAAGTTAAGCTGGCCATACACTGCTCAGATTTCGATTCCCGATTTCCATTTACACTCTTCAGTACACCAAAAGTCGATTTTTCATTTGAATTTTGCCGCTTCACACTGCATTCTGGCCACTAGATGGAGCCAGGGAGCATAGGTGTGAATGAACACTAGTTGGTTATATATATACACACATACATAGATACACACACCCTGCTGAGACCCTCCGCACCCCTCCTGAGACCCTCCGCTCGAGACATCAGGCCGGCACCCTGAAGCAGAGCGTCAACACAGAGTATGTAGCAAATTAATTTACTATTATTCTGCATTGCTGTTAAATGTATTGCTGGGATTTGTAGCCCTCTATAGCTGATGGTATTTTTCTGCATTGCTGTATAATGTATTGCTGGGATATGTGTCCTCTAAAGGCAGTGGTATTCTGCATTGCTGTATAATGTATTGCTGATATTTGAAGTCCTCTATAGCTGGTGGCATTCTGCATTGCTCTATAATGGTTTTGCTGGGATTTGTAGTCCTCTATAGCTGGTGGCATTCTGCATTGCTGTATAATGTATTGCTGGGATTTGTAGTCCACTATAGCTGGTGGTATTCGGCATTGCTGTATAAATTATTGCTGGGCTTTGTAGTCCTCTATAGCTGGTGGCATTCTGCATTGCTGTATAATGTATTGCTGGGATTTGTAGTCCTCTATAGCTGGTGGTATTTTGCATTGCTGTATTACGTATTGCCGAGATTAGTAGTCCCTCTACAGCTTGCAGTCAGTGGCAGAACTACCATGGGGGGCAACGTTTACAGCTGGGACCAGTCACTGGTGCTCCACCACTGTCCTAAAATCGTTAGTCTATATTGTTTTAGAAAAACTGTCACATGACACTAAAAAAAAAAGGTATCGTAATTGGTATTAGCAAGTACTTGAGGAAAAGTGTTGGCACTAGTACGCGTGCACCCCTAATATATACATAGATATTTTGTTTTATTACTAAAGCCTCATTTTTAAAGCATTGGTTGACGGGTTAACACCCCCATCAGGTTTGTTTTGTCATCTCTAGGGGATTTCCCTTCACTGTCCTATAGACACAAAAGGAAGTGAGAGGAAATTTCCCCAAAGTGATGGAACTGGCATTTTGACAGATAGTTGTCACCTATCCCCATTGGAAGATTTCCCATCTACTGCTGTTTTAGGTGACAACTCCAAATTTTGGATTTCCCATCACTTTCATCACGATGACATTGGTCAAAACCAAGGACAAATAGAGAGAATAATTCTTCCCAGGCGGCACTAAAAAATCTGACAAGGGTTCTCACCACTTGAAACATTTTCCTAAGTTGTTTAAAAAATTGGCTTTAGATACACTTTAAATAAGGTTCTGCATCTTAAAAATACCTGTTCTCTCCCTAACAAATGCAAAAATCAGGCAAGGATATGAATAATATTGGAAGTGATGAATGAGCAAGCCTTCACTTGTCATACCTCTGTTAAGATTCTTACCTGCACGCTGCATTGTATCAGCCAATAAGGAGGTCTTGCTGCATCCCACTGCCGTCAGATGTCATTCTGCGTCCTGACTCCTCAGTCCCCACAATCACCCGGTGCCATGCTGGTCCTGTAGATGATAGAAGGGTACGCATCTCCCTGGAAGGAGTTTGGCTGCAGCTCTGCTGGTGTAAGTAGGAAGGTTTGGTTCACAAGTCTCCCCAGACAAGCTGCAGCTAATACAATCTCCTCCCTGAAGGAAGGGTGGAGAGGGAAATGGATGGACTACTCCCCTAGCTGCCTCTATCACAACTAAGGCAAAGGGGAACTGAACAGAACATACAGTATGTGTTCCCATTGTGTGGTGGGATATTGTCTCATCCATACAGCTTCATCCCACCAGGATGTGAAGTCAGGAAACAACACAGATTTCTACTGGCTGACCTGCAGCATTCTGCTAACTTTGGCTTCATTATGAAACACCATTGATGTGTCGTTGATCGCTTTTTCAAAATTAAGTCTTTTCATATATAGAGATTGAGGTCTCAGTCACATAAAGCTGAACTCCAGACAAAACATATAGTAACATAGCATGTGTTCATGGAAAATAATTAAATGCATGTTTAAATGCAGGTAGTCTAAGTACCTGAATTTGATTTGGTATCAGCCCTTTGTAATCCCTTGTACAGAAGAACTCAGACTAGGAAAAGGAGGCCAATCAGGACAGCATGTACACAGGCTGGGGCGGGGAAGTGATCACCCTCTATTGCTCACCTGCAGTAGAGAAATGTAGGTCACCATCTGGCTTGATTTAAACTATGCTATTTTTATCAGGAATGCACTGATACCAGTGTCGGTATTAGTGCCGATACTGGGCATTTTCACAAGTACTCATACTAATACTAAAATGCTAAAAACCAATACCGGCACTTTACATTTTCAAATGGAAACAGCTGCCCTAGGTCCCCTGCTTGCTGGGGATCTCGGCAGCCTTTTAGGAACCATATGGCATCTGCTTACAGCACTTTTGCCACCCGCACATCTCCACCTCACAAGACCCTCCAGGCCTCTCCTGAGACCCCCGCAATCCTTGGGGGACCCTCTGCCCAAGCAGCACAGGGTGCATAGCAACATATTATTCTGCATTGCTGTATAATGTATTGCTGTCATTTGTAGTCCTCTATAGCTGGGTGTATTCTGCATTGCTGTACAATGTATTGTTGGGATTTGTAGTCTTCTATAGCTGGTGGTATTCTGCATTGCTGTATAATGTATTGCTGTCATTTGTAGTCCTCTATAGCTGGGTGTATTCTGCATTGCTGTACAATGTATTGTTGGGATGTGTAGTCTTCTATAGCTGGTGGTATTCTGCATTGCTGTATAATGTATTTCTGTCATTTGTAGTCCTCTATAACTGGTGGTATTCTGTGTTGCTGTATAACATATTGCTGGGATTTGTAGTCCTCTCTAGTTGGTGGTATTCTGCATTGCTTTATAATGTATTGCTGGGATTTGTAGTTCTCTATAGCTGATGGTATTATTCCGCATTGCTGTATAATGTATAGCTGATGGTATTATTCCACATTGCTGTATAATGTATTGCTGGGATTTGTAGTTCTTCTACAGCTTGGAGTCAATGGCAGAACTACCAGGGTTGCCGAGGTCGCAGCTGCGACCAGGCCCTGGCGCTCCACCATTGTCCTAAAACCATTAGTCTGTATTGTTTTAGAAAAGCTGTCACATGACACTAAAAAAGGTATTGGTAATTGGTATCGGCGAGTACTTGAGGAAAAGTATCGGTACTTGTACACGGTCTGGAAAAAATTGTATTGGTGCATCCCTACTTTTTATAGATATACTGTATTCATGAATCGGATGAGTTTAATGTAAATAATGTTAATAATGGAATGTTTTAGCATAGCCACAATCTCTTTTTTATTTTTTACTATGGATAGGGTATGGAATTGTTTTAAATGTAAATCAGGTTGTTTTCTTTTCCTGTATGTGTTATACTGGTAAGGTTTCCTTATTTCCTGTCCCAGAGGCACAACAGGAAGTGAGTGGAAATTTACCCTTGCACAGTTGTCTCCAGAACGGGTGTCCCCATTGGTTGATTTTCTTTTATCTCCTGCTCCAGTGACAACATTTTAGATTTCCCATCATTTTCTTTCTAGGTGACAAATAGAGAGAGTGAATCTCCACAGACAAGAGCTCTGAACCTTCTCCACTCTATCTTTAGTAGTACTGCCCAATGACTCTGCTGCTCTCTCAGTGCAAGTCTAGGGATCAGGTCTGACCTAAATGAAGAGAATCTCTACAAGGCTAACTGAGCTTTCAATAGTCATTAAAGTAGAACTCTGCAAGGGAGATATGGAGACTGCCATTGCCAACCGCTCCTGTAAATGTTAGAAAGTGATCTGTCATGCTGATCCTGTGATTTTTTAGGCACGGACAAGTACGCAGAGCAATGTTCTTTTCACATCCAACAATTCTGGGTGTGTCAGATGCCAGGCCCAAACTGTGCTCTTTGGTTCTTCCCTCTGGCCCCTACATCATTACAGGACATGTCCTAGCAACCAGTGACACATCCCCACCCCATTCATCTGTCGGCTCAATAACAACTAAAATAAAGGGGTTGGGATACTGGCTGACATCACTGATTAAATACGGCCATGGCCATATTTGGTCAATGACATCAGCCAGCATCCCCACCCCTTTGTTTACATTCAGCTCTGGGGATGGGAGCTGTCATTCACGGTTGTTTCTCCGTATTGTAAATATTCTGTAACTTTAGAGTGGAAGGTGCCATCTTAGCCTCTATATAGATTGCAGTTGCCATGGTGCTGCACATGTGATCAGCTATGACACCAGCCATTTGAAGGCTTGAAAGTTTGGTTGAGAGCTGAAATAAGCACACTGACAACCTTGATGGCTGGCATGCCTTAAAAAAATGTTGCATGGTTGTTGGTGCCAGACGGGCTGGTCTGAGTATTTCAGAAACTGCTGATCTACTGGAATTTTCTCCCAAATTTCTAGGGTTTACAGAGAATGGTCCGAAAAAGCTAAAATATCCAGTGAGGGCAGTTCTCTGGGTGAAAATGTCAGAGGTCAGAGGAGAATGACCAGACTGGTTCTAGCTGATAGAAAGGCAACAAATAACTCAAGTAACCACTAGTTACATCCGAGGTATGCAGAAGACCATCTCTGAACACACAACACATCGAACCTTGAAGAAGATGGGCTACAGTAGCAGGAGAAGACCACAACAGGTGCCACTCCTGTCAGCTAAGGGCAGGAAACGGAGGCGACAATTTGCACACGCTCACCAAAATTGGACAATAGAAGATTGGAAAAACATTGCCTGGTCTGATTGGTCTTGATTTCTTCTGCGACATTCCGATGGCCGGGTCAGAATTCGGCATAAACAGCACGAAAGCATTGATCCATCCTGCATACTTTGGTCCACTTAGTACCAATTAAACATCGTTTTAATGCCACAGCCTGTCTGAGTATTGTTGCAGGTCATGTTCATCCCTTTATGATGGCTACTACATAAGGCTAAAATAATCTCAAACTGGTTTCTTGAACATGATGAGTTCACTGTACTCAAATGGCCTCCACAGTCACCAGAACTCAATCCAATAGAGCATCTTTGGGATGTGGTGGAATGGGAGAATCGCATCATGGATGTGCAGCTGACAAATCTGCAGCAACTGCGTGATGCTATCATGTCAATATGGACCAAATTCTCTAAGGAATGTTCCTAGTACCTTGCTGAATCTATGCCATGAAGAAGCCAGTTCTGACAAAGGGGAGTCCAACATCTATCATCTATCTATCTATCTATCTATCTATCTATCTATCTATCTATCTATCTATCTATCTATCTATCTATCATCTATCTATCTATCTTTTTTTTGTTGGTTTACAATAATGATGTGTGTGCCCTGACTTGCCTTATCACATGATATTTGTCTGAAAGGCAGACCAGCCTTCTAAGGAGTCAGTCATTGCATTCTTTATAAATATCTGTTAATTATCTTGCAGTAGCTGAAATTCCAGTTCTCCCACCAAGGGGATGGACCTCCAGGCATGAGCTGGTCCTTCCTTTTTCATAATATCTTTCACTTTTATTTTTCACTTATTATTTAAAGAGTTTTTACAATAGAACAAAACGATGAAAAAAACATAATAATCAATCAGAAAAATGCACACCAATCATGAGGTTAGGCAGTTAGAAGAAAACATTGCTAATGATGACGAACTAAAAAGTTTTGATTCATTCATCCTGCCAGAGGATATTAAAATCACCCAGACACAAGTCACAAAAAGGGTGTTTAAAGTACAGCTGTCATTAGAGGAGTATGGGGGCCACCATTGCTGGTCACCTTCCAAAAATGCCATAATTACAGTATGTGTAAAGCTTAAAACTGTTAATGCATGAATGCATTCCTTTATTAATAAAGTGTTTGTGCCATTTTGCTATTTTACCAATACAGTCCCATGTAATTAGAAATAGCTGGTGATGTGGACAGTTCTGCATTTTTCTGTATATTGCTGACCACATCAAGCTTGGAGGTATATCCATACTGGTGTGGTCAGTTTGCACTACGCATGGTCTGGGGCACTACGCATCCACGCCTTAGCTATCGGCCGCTGGCCCTCCCGAAACGCAAAGGGGGGGCGAGCGCACCGGATATCTTTCTCTACCACGCCTCTGCCGTACTGACTCGCATAGTGGACTGGTTTCACAAGGGTGAGGAGAAACAATGGGTCAGACTGGAGGAGACCCTCGCGGGGAGTGATCTACAGGCGCTACCGTGGGTGCCCCCTAGATCCAGGCCGGTACACCCCTCCATGCCCCAATTGACAGCCCATGCCTTGAAGCTGTGGGACCGATATGTCTCTAAACACTCCATGTCGGCCTACATTGGCTCGATGACCCCTTTATTTGGGAACCCAGCTTTCCCCCGGCCCTAACTGGATCTTCCTTCGGCAGATGGACAAAGGCTTCCCATCGCAGAGTGCTCTCAGCATTACAGGCTCAGCCTCTGGCAGGGGTGGCCCGCCCTGACCCAGGCCCTGGGGAATGGTTGTCGGAAGGACAATTTCGCTCCTTTGTTTCCCCACTCCTTGGATCGGAAGGTCTCGATGGACCTTCCGATCCATTATGTGTTAATAACACATAATGCACATACACCAGTTGGCAGGGGAGGACTTGATTTTCAATGTGCATGATTTTTTTCTTCTCAAAAAAACTATGGTCTTCCCACATACAAGAAGTTGATATCTCAGTTAAAATAAAGTAACATAAGGGAATGTCTTATTTTCCTGGATAATGAATCATCAAATAGCAGGAAAGAATCCCAAAGTCACCTAAAGTCTCTCTAGGGAAATGTGGTTGTTATAGAGTGTGCTACAATAATTTGGATGTTTTCATATCTTCTGCTCTTGTGTAGGTTGGGTGTAGAAATTCTATGAGAATAGTTAGGTTGTGGTGGTGAAAAATGAGTAAAGCCTTTGAGTTTTTGTGTACTCAACTCATACTGTTTTGATCTCTCCGCTCTGAAATCTGCAAACAACAGCAACCATTGCTTCCAATTACATGCTAGATTGTAATCTCAGAACTTTGTATGAAGTAGATAATTTGGAGGCATATAAAGGTATACTCCAGTCCAGGGCCGTCTTTAATACTGATTGTCACACACACACACAAAACACCCCCTACCCGCCTCCGACATGCAATTTCGCTCATGCATATGGCTATACGACAGGGACGGAGCAACACTATGCAATACTGATCGCACAATAAACATAAGAGTGGCGCTGGTGTATCTTTTGTGGGCTCAAGGGGAGGGCTGGTGCAAGGATTATTGTGTACATAGGTGAAGGTGCATTTTTTTCACCCCCTCTTTCCCCCCACCCCCCGGTGCCCTCAGACAACTGTCTATGCAGCCTTACGCTAGCAATGACGTGTAACGTGTAGTGTTCCCCATCATATGTACATGGAAAGCATGTAGTGACCCGCATCAGATGCAGACAAGATGCATAGTGACCCCTCTCTCTGGACGTTTAGTGTTCCCTAAAACACACATGCAGCAGCCAGTACAGACATGCAGGGTCTCCCCGTCAGACACACACTGTTTATGGTGCCCTGATTCAGGCTGTAGTCCCCTCACCCAGCAGGCTGCCTCGCCCCCATCCAGGTGCAAAGGCCAGTGAACATCGGAGTCCAGGTCATAGCAGAGCCTCCTCCTCCAGCACACACATACACACAGCATGGGAGGGGAGGCCATCCACCCAGCTCTTCTCTCCGTGTGACCAGCTCTGCGATCATCCAGCGCTCTGCTGTCATTGCTGAGATGTAGGGCCAGAGGTAGGAGTTTTGCAGCGCGGGACCTGCTCAAGGGGCAGCTGCTTTGGACCCTACAACAATGAGTGGGCCCTGGGCAACTGCCCCTTTTGCCCTGCGTTAAAGACGGCCCTGCTCCAGTCATAACTAAAAAGTTAACCTTGTGATCCACAGTAAGCATGGCTTACCTGCTATGTACTTCTGTTGCTCAGGGGTTTGAGATTGGCTCTACAACAGTGTCTTGTGACCACAAGAAACATAGAAAGTGCCACCTATCACCTTGAAGTGGTTTTAAGACTCGTATAGGTTGGATGTAATACTTTGGTGCTGTAGGATCTCCATGCAGGACAGGTACACTATATTGTCAAAAGTTTCTTAACACCTGATATCACACCAATGTGTTTCATAAACCATGGGCATTAATATGGAGTTGGCCCCTCCCTTTGCAGCCTCCCCTCTTCAGGGAAGATCTTACACAAGATGTTGGCTTGTCTATGGAAGTTTTTGCCCATTCTGCCAAAACAGCATTTGTGTGGTCAGGTACTGATGCTGGATGAGATGACCTGCCTTGCAACAAGTGTTCCAATCCATCCCAAACTGCTAAGTAGGGTTAAAGTGACATTAAAGTTAAAAAAAAAAGTCCCCCCCCCCCCCCCCTTTTATTTTTACACATCTCCTAA
>NW_017306506.1:825844-832840 GCF_000935625.1 Nanorana parkeri | reverse complement strand
TTGGAAGTGAGGTTAAATGAAAATTAAAGTTAAAAAAAAAATCCCCCCCCCCCCCCTCATGTTAATGTTAGCACTTGCCTAAAATGATGTCTCTTATTCCGATCTTCTTCTTTCCTGATGTTTTCATCTGTCCCTCGAGCGGTGCGGCGGCTCTCCGATCCAGCGCTGACTTACCTTGCGTCTCTGCTCGTCTCCCGGCCGAGAATCCGAACTGCACATGCGCCCGCCCCAAGATGCTTTGCGGCCGTACGAGCAGTTCCTGATTCTCGGCGCGGGAATGCTCAGCGATAACGCAGTTTAAACCTAGTTAAAGCGGGTTTTTTTTTGTTTTTACTTCTTGCCTATATCTACTGCTTGCTAGCTTGCTAGCTAGGGGAAAAAACGGAGGGTTTAGAACCCCTTTAAGGTCAGGCCACTTGCGTTCCTCCACACCAAACTCATCACACCATGTCTTTATGGACTGTCTTTGTGCACCTGAACTCAATCATTTGAAAAGGTGCCCACATATGTTTAGGCTATATTGTGTTGTTTTATTGCTGATAGTTACTGTGCCCAATAAGGTGGATTTCAGGAAGGGGATTTAATACTGTTAGGAACTAGGTTGGGACTAGGTTAAGGGGTTCAGGCTAAATGTTATGGTTAAGTGATAGCTTAAAATTAGCATGCACTTTGCCCATAACTGCTGACCCCCAACATTGCATATACTTACCTTACTTTCATTCCTCCACGGCTTCTTTCGGCAGTTGGGAGTGAAAAGATACCTGATACTTCTGGGTATGGGAAGCATTTGATTTATGCCCACATCACAGTGCTGGGGCTTGATGATTGGCCATCAGGCACCTAGCACTGTCACATGGGGTGGGGAAGGCTTCCTTTCTTGGGTTCAGCAGGAGAGTGAAAGAAAGGCGAGGTTGACACCAGATTCATGTGCAAAGTACAGATACATTTTAGGTATTATGGACAGTTCACATTATTGCATTGTATTACTGCAAGGCACATTACATGTGCTGGCGTGATTGAATGGAATCCACTGCACCTTGCCAATGGACATGTGTCAACACAGGACAAAATGCTAATGTGTGTTGCAGTGTGCGTCCACAAAATTGTTAAGGATTAGTTACAGTCGTGGACAAATTTGTTGGTACCCTGTGCTTGAAAAAGGAACCACCCACCATTTTTTACTTTTGCTTTTGAGTTTTGATTAAACATAATATTTTTAATAACTTGAACAACGGAAATGGCATGGCCAAAATTGATGAAACACTTAACCTGATATTTTGTTTCACAACCTTAAGGGCTCAGTCACACTAGATGCAGCACGTTCCGGCCCAATTTTGGCTGCCTCGCATTGCGGCCGGCTCACTTTTTAGTGGGGTAGGAGGGGGCATGGCGGGCCATTCAAGTGAATGGCGCTGTAGCCACGCCCTCTGGCGGCAATGCGATCCGCCGCACGGGCCTTGTGCCTGCGGTCCGAACCTGTGTGGTGCGATCAAAATGCTACAAGCACTATTTTGATCGCATCGCACAGGGCCGGACCGCAGGCACAATGTGCCTTGCGATCCCATGAGGCGGATCGCATTGCGGCCGGAGAGTGCGGCTACGGCGACATTCACTTGAATGGCCCGCCACGCCCTCAGTAGCTCTCAGTGAGGCTTCGGAACCTGCCAACAGGTAGTTAGACCCACTCTTCTTAAGCAAGCTTTCTCCAAAACGAATGTTTCCGCTCTTTCCATAGATGTTTAGTAGGATATGGATCAGGGCTACTTCCGAACATTCAAGTGTTTTGTACTTAGCTGTTCTTGGGTGCTTTTAGCTGTGTGGTGTAGGTCATTATCCTGTTGGAGGACCTATTACCTGCGACTGAGACAGAGCTTTCTGACACTGGGGAGTATGTTTTGCTCCAGAATTCCTTTATAGTTTAAAAGTGAAAATGTCGAAATTGGGCCCAAAGTGTCAATATTTTGTGTGGCCACCATTATTTTCCAGCACTGCCTTAACCCTCTTGGGCATGGTGTTCACCAGAGCTTCACAGGTTGCCACTGGAGTCCTCTTCCACTCCTCCATGACGACATCACGGAGCTGGTGGATGTTAGAGACCTTGCTCTCCTCCACCTTCCGTTTGAGGATGCCCCACAGATGCTCAATAGGGTTTAGGTCTGGAGACATGCTTGGCCAGTCCATTACCTTTATCCTTAGCTTCTTTAGCAAGGCAGTGGTCGTCTTGGAGGTGTGTTTGGGGTCATTAAGTTGGAATACTGCCCTGCGGCCCAGTCTTCGCAGGGAGGGGATTATGCTCTGCTTCAGTATGTCACAGTATATGTTGGCATTCATGGTTCCCTCAATGAACTGTAGCTCCCCAGTGCCGGCACCACTCATGCAGCCCCAGACCATGACACTCCCACCACCATGCTTGACTGTAGGCAAGACACACTTGTCTGTGTACTCCTCAGCTAGTTCTGCCACACTAGCTTGACACTATCTGAACCAAATAAGTTTATCTTGGTCTCATCAGACCACAGGACATGGTTCCAGTAATCCATATCCTTAGTCTGCTTGTCTTCAGCAAACTGTTTGCGGGCTTTCTTGTGCATCATCTTTAGAAGAGGCTTCCTTCTGGGACGACAGCCGTACAGACCAATTTGATGCAGTGTGCGGCGTATGGTCTGAGCACTGACAGGCTGACCCCCCACCCCTTCAACCTCTGCAGCAATGCTGGCAGCACTCATACGTCTATTTCCCAAAGGCAATCCTGGATATGACGCTGAGCACGTGCACTCAACTTCCTTGGTCGGCCATGGCGAGGCCTGTTCTGAGTGGAACCTGTCCTGTTAAAGTCACTGAACTTTGACTTGTCTGTCATACTGGTGTGCTGGTGACATCTCTTTACTCAAATCTTTGCTTGATGCGGCGCCATCCGCAGTCATTGCGAGCATCCACTTTTTCCTATGGGAAGTCCGGTAAGGTGTGCTACAGGTATTTCGACATCTGCACAAATTCAAAGCACCTCATGCCACACACTAAGCAGTCCCAAAACATAACCAAGGCTCCTCCATGTTTCATAGTAAGTATGGTGTTGTTTTCTTTGAAAGTTGCGCCTTTTTTCCATCTGTGAACATAGAGTTGATGTAACTCGCCAAAAAGCTCCAGTTTTGCCTCATCTTTCCAAAGTAAATTTTTTCCTAACAACATTGTGGCTTATCAAACTGCATTTTAGCACATTTCAGTCTGTTTTTTTAGGTTATTTTCAACAGTGGAGTCTTTATGTGCCTTCTTCTTTTAAGCCCACCGTTTCCCAAAAAACCATGGACGGTGTCAGACACTGATGTGTGAGATGATTTGAGGATCTACAGCCGAGTGATACACAAATAAGATACATTTTTGTTAATAGTTAAAGGTACTTGAATGGATTTTTAGGATTTAACTCCTGAGTTTAGTGTCACGTTAAACATTAGTGTTGGATTGGTGAAGAGTGTTTCCACCACTGAAGTCCTCAAGCTGAGAACTACCAGCAGGTTCTATACCTTATGTACCATATCTTTTTCCGTGAATGCAGTTTTGCTTGAGGTGTAAAAAACACACCAAAGTCTCCGAGGTCTTTTTATTTAACAAGTACAGCTGTTACTGTAAGCAACATGTCACGAGGTTTGTTAGAGTCACCTGCTAAAAGTGCCGCCAGCTATTCAGTGTGATCCTGATAGCGGCATGAATGGGACATCTTGTCAACTAATGAGTAAATACTGTCCCAGTCACAGCAGCCTCAGGCCTGTAAATAACACTATGTGGGAGCCACAAAAAAAATGTGAATTATGTCTTTTATGTTTCCAAGGTGCAGGTTACCAAGCAGTCTCTGTGTTCAGTTACTGCACCTAAGTAACTACTCTGTTTATCATGTCCTAGCCATTGCAGCAAGAGTGTGAAGGAGGCAAGTACACACGAACGGTACTAGGTGTATTCCCAAGGCCTGATATCTCTGGAACCCATCCATTTAGTCAGGAGACAAGCACAGCATAGAAATCTAGGTTAAAAAAAAGACACTCCTCTCAAAAGAACAGTTTTTAATAAACCATGTCTGCTTTTTGTTTTTGGACTCAACCCCGCAAAGTATTACAGTGGTTTAGGGATGCACCGATACCCTTTTTTCTACATCGAGTACTCGCCGATACCAATTACCGATACCTTTTTTTTTTTTGTGTCATGTGACAGTTTTTCTAAAACAATACAGACTAAAGATTTTAGGACAGTGGTGAAGTTCCAGGGCCCGGTCCTAGCTGCAAACGCTGCACCCCTGGTAGTTCTACGACTGACTCCAAGGTGTAGAGGGACTACAAATCTCAGCAATACATTATACAGCAATGCAGAATAGAGGAACACAAATCCCAGCAATACATTATACATTAATGCAGAATAATATAAAGCTACATACTGCTGCTCCAGGGTGCCAGGCTGATGTCTCTAGTGGAGACAATGCAGGGTTTCAGGAGGCTGTGCGGGCCCTCAGGTGGGCTGTGTAGGGTCTATGGTGAGCTCTGCAGGCTCTCACCAGGAGTCTGGTTGCTCTCGCGGGTGGGTGCAAGCGACAGGGTTTCAGGAAGGAGATTTGCTGCTGGCACTGTAAACATGCGCCGCGGGTCACAGGAAGTAGAGAAGAGCTTTTGGCACTCCTTACCGGAAATCCCAATGATAGAGATGGGGGCGGAAATGACTGCGGATGGCGCCGCTATCACATAAGTTTGGTAGAGAAGAATGTCACCAGCACACTGAAAATCCTTTTAGGATCATCAATTGTTCTTTTTCAATTGACAATCTGTTCAATTAAAGGAAGCGCTTTCGGGACCTTCCAGGGTCCCTTCATCAGGCTCAACATCAAGGAGCTTGCTGGGGAGCTCGGCAGCATTCCTGTGAACCACATCGCTTGTTTACAGCACCGGCTTCAGGTTAAACATTTTAGACGCTGATAACGGCATTTGGTATCGGAGTATGAGTACTCGTGAAAATGCCGAGTATCGCCACTGATACCGGTATCGGAGCATCCCTTGGCTGGTTTTCAACAATGACATTCTTCTGTGTGGACTGGACAACAAACCTAGCCTCCACACACAATGCAGTTCAATCCAACACTAGTACTCCCCCATAAGAAGCCTGTATACCTGTTAGGAAGTGATTAGTAAAGTTCAGCACATGTACTGTATGGTCACTATTATTATTATACAGGATTTATATAGTGCCAACAATTTGCGCAGCGCTTTACAATAGACATTACAGTTACAATACAATTCAAACCTGATATTATGAATGTTTACTGACAATTCTATCTTGACTAGTGCTCTTCTTGCAAGAACCTGTTCCAATCTCGACTGCGCCGGAACGCACTGGATATGGTGTGACAGGGCCCTACAATTTTTAGATTCCTGCAGAATCAGGTGGTTCCCCGAGCACTGGTTCCGATATCCTGTTGAAGGCCCCATTCACGCTGGCATTCCAATCAGGTCTGCAGGTCAGTTTTTCTGACGGATCTGATCAAAAGCCCAATGTTAGTCTATGGGCAGCCTGATCTAAACAAAAGTGTGTCCGTTTACATCTGATTACCTCAGATTCCCCCCAGACCTGATCGTGCTGGATCAGGGGTAATCTGATGTAAACAGACACATGTCCATGTACATCCGACTCCCCATAGATCAACATAGGTCCGGTAATTTCAGATGTCACAATGGTGACGCATATCACAATAGTGACGTCCATTCCGATCAGCAGGGGATCCCGTGCACGGATCCCCTGATTAGAAATGAAGGCGCCCTGTGAAAAGGGGCCTTACTGTGGCTCCTTACCTTGCAAAAACCTATGGAGCCACCCTTGTGTGTGCCAATAAGCTGTGTCTCCATAAACACACAGGCAAACCACTCTCCTGCTCCTTCCTCCACCCTTTTTTAGGCTAGTAGATGGACAGCTGCTGGAGACTGCTCTCTCCCTTGTGATCTTGTACTGGACAGGAAGTTCAGGGAAACGGAACCGAGAGACAAACATGATGACTGTGCTTGCTCAAAAATGTAAAGAAATACTTTGCTGGGTAATGTATATTTGTTTGATCTGGATCCATTATTGAAAAAAACGTTTGAGAGTTTATTATTACTTTAAAGTATAGAAAATTGTTAAAGAACTATGGGGTTAAGGCTTTTCCCCATAGTTCTCCTTAGGGTAACGGGAGGACACAAACTAGCGTCCTCCAGATAACCTAGGCTCAGTATACCGCGAGCTGTAGCTCGCGGTATACTGAGACGCCGCAGCTGAAGCGAATCCCGACAATTGTGCTGGGATCCACCCAGCTGCGTGACTATCTAGAGACAGAGCCAGCTGTACCCGCCCCCGCCCCTTCCGCCAGTCAGCGCTGGCAGATCGGGGTGGGGAGGGGGGAATCCAGCCCCTCCCCTGTCACGGCAGAGAGCCGTGACAGGATCGAGAGGTGAGCGAACGCCGGTATGTGTTCGCTCACCTCCCGATCTACTGAGCCGACCTGTGACAGTCTCATTGTCACAGGTCGGCTAGAACTATGAGGTGAGTGAAAAGCACTCACCTCATAGTTCTCCTTTAAGTAGAGTTTTATGGCAGAACGGCTTTTTCTTTCTGCTAACAGTTTTCTGATTGTACGCTGACTGCCAGGAGTAAGAGGTGGGTGCTGGGACACTGTAACTCCCGTTCTCAGGCATGGGAAGTACAAAGAAATGGGATGACAGATTGCTGAATTTCTCAGACCCAGGGAGAGAGGGAGAACATGGCAGTGGTGGGGACATAGGGACAAGAGGCAGACTTCAATAAGTCAAACTTCTGTATTTACAGGTTTTGTTTAGGACACCTTGGGGTGCCTGCTATTACCTTTATCTGCCTTTGTGCGCCTCTCTGAAATTGGTTTTACATTGTTACTGGAGCCTAACCTCTCTCATTTCAAGACCTGGCAATGACTGTCTCTAGTCCAATGAAATTTCAATGATGAGGCTTCAGGTT
>NW_017306506.1:783924-825802 GCF_000935625.1 Nanorana parkeri | reverse complement strand
CTGGTAACAATGGCTGAAAGCTTCACTTTAAGCTGGAGAGAGATGCAGAAAAGGAACTAAAGTACTACTGGGCACCCCGGATTGTAGTAAACAGCACCACAAAATACTATCCGAATAGAAAATAAAATAAGACAACGGCTCTGTAGTTGATATAAAGAAGGATTTATTTGCAGACATCAGCTAGAACACTGATTTTTATTTTTACACTTGTTGACATAAAAATCAGAAAGTTTACTACAACCAATAAAGCCACTCCGTCATCATAGTCTGGCCTTGAAAGGTCTGATTCATCGAAGTACTGTATGTCAGAATAGACTTCAAGCCACAGTGATTTATTCATGGACAGACAAAGCCACTTGGTGATCATTTACAATAGGCTGGTAGATCTACTCACAGGAATATGCTCAGGGATGGAAGCCATTTTGAAATTGAATCCATCATAAAGAAGCATACATGTGCGAGGCGTCACAGTCAGAAGCTACTGTTCTCTGCCTCCTGGGGGTTTCAAAATAGTGTTGGGCAATGACTTTGCATGCAGTAAAAGGGAGAATATCAAGCTTCAGGGACCCAAGCCCAGAAGACAGAGAATAGCAGCTTCAATCTTCAATTCTGCTGAAGACAGAATGATGATAAATATGACATTTCTTCTAAAATGTTACCATATATCCCAAAAGCATCTGAAAAAAAAGGACAACTGCTGACGCGTTTCTGCCTTCATCATAGCTGCTGACCATTTCAGAAGAACTCTGTTTGCTGGCTATCTTTATGGGGTTTCTGTGCATTGGATGCATCATCTAATACACGCATGTAGGGTGAGCTGCGCTGTTTTCTTTGATGTGATTCTGCTTATGACTCGCTCCGTCTGAGTAACTGGCAATGTGCCCTGTTTGTCTGTCTGTCTTGTCAGCGGTTTAGTTACGGTGATATGCCAGATTCTCCATTGCATTTTACATTGAGCTCTAGTGGGAGGTTAACTCGGAGTGAGAAGTCCATTTTACTCTCAGTTTCCTCATACAAGTTATTATTTTCTTTATATATCCTTTACATGATCATCCACAGACAATACACCCTGTAAGCTCCACAGCAAACGACACTGTATGACATGTCCTCCAACGTTTCCTATATCCACAAAGGGTTTTAGGTTTGCGTCAGAAACAGGTTTGGGTAAAAGCGTAAGCCTTCCACAGAGTCATCCCGGCAGAGGTGTCCCATGTTCTCTGCAAGCAGTAGTCTGCAAAAACAACAGTACCATTAGATGATGGGAAAGGACAACACAATGATCAACTCTGCAAGTAGTATTATTATCTAGTGTGTTCCCTTATGTGTCACCGCTGTGACATCCGTGTCCGTACAATTGTTTCCTCCACCTTCCGATGGAGGAAAAAACAGACTGCCGGACCCCATGTTGGTCTACGGGGAATCGGATGTAAAAGGACATGTGTCCGTTTACATCGGATTACCCCCAATCCGGCACGCTCAGGTCCATGGAAACAGATCTCTGATCCGTTTGCTCTTCCGGACCTGGCCGGAGTTGGGGGTAACCGGGTGTAAAGGGACGCCCATCCACTTACACAAGGCTGCGCACAGACTTACATCAGGCATCCAATCGTCTGTCTGAAAAACTGACGGGCAGACCCGATCGGACCGCCCATGTGAAAGGGGCCCTAAGAAAACAAAATCTTTTAATATCAGAGTTTGCTCATAACCAGAACAGCCAACACGTTTAGAGGGTTCAGAAAGTCCCCCTTCATCAGGGCTTATAAATGCCAATACTGCTTTTTATTATATGCATATCATGTGCTAAAAGCGCCCTTTTGAGTGCAGCCACAGCATTTATAAGCCCTGATGAAAAAGGAGTGTCAACCTGTGAAACGCGTTAGAAGCTGATGTTTTCTTGTCATGAGGAAACACTAAGATTATAAGCTTTGGGACTTTTTAGATCTTTGGTCTGGCGCTCTCATTAGACTTTTTACACATGGGATTTTAAACTTTGATCCTCTAGATAAGGGTATACAAGGGTTGAGAGCAGCCTCAGTGGAGCTATTGAGGTTCATATGAACTTGACTGACTTCGACCAACCAGAGAAACCGAATCCAACACCTCCAATGTACTGTACATGTTTAAGTTTTTGTCTGTCTGTGTCCCATTGGGGAAATATTCCTTTACCTCATTCTCAAGACAAAAACAGAAAGAGAAGATCTCTCGGAAATAAAGAAAATCTTCTCTTAGTTTTCGCTGGAACAAGTGTACCCATGGCAAGATTCTTCTCTCTATTTCTGTTCCAGTGACAACCCAAAACTTGGGATTTTCCTATACTTTTAATCCCACTAAAGTATACAGCAATATAATAAGTTGTCAGATGTTTCCCCTCTTCCCCCCTCTACTAAAAAGAGTTTTTGTTTGAGTGTTGGAGACATTTCCTATCACTTCCTGTCCTTAGACACACAGAGGGAAAGTTGCCCAGAGTAACCAATCAGCTTCTCTCTTTCATTTTCAAACCTGAACTGAGCAAACTGAAGAAAGAAGCTGATTGATTGCCATGCACAGCTGCTCCAATTTTGATAATCCCCCCCCCCCCAGCAATAAAATTCAGACAGAGGTTGTAACCCTTCTCTCCTCTATCCAATATGAAATAAGACTTTTTGGCTGAAGTTGGGCTTTTCAGCATTTGGCTTCATCTTTTTAGAAATGCGTTAGGCGGTTAACCAAATGTAAATTACCTTTCTTTTGCCAACAGCACAGACATTCCCACAATTTTGGCAAATTCCTCCGAGGTTAATGATCCCTTTTCAGATACCTATTAAAAACAGGAATATTTTATAGTACTTTGTGACACTTTGTAATGTTTAACAGCTAAGTTAAATTGGAACTCAAAGAAGGTATCAAGACACAAACTAGCGCAGCTCTGTGTTCATGAATACATCATTAAATGTATTTATTCATGGCAAACAGTCTTTGACTTGGCATCAGCCCCTGTGCAGCAGAGCTCAGACTGGGAGAGGCAGAAGCAGCACAAAGCGCCAATCTGCTATTCTTCAGCGCTCATGTGCTAACAAGGAGCATGCTGACAGGAGGAGAGAGATGAGGTTATCAGTCTGCTGCTTCTCTATCCAATCACAGTTTGGGTGTAGGGAAAAGACAGAGTTATATTAATTAATTGCAGCATAAAACCAAGGGTTCTCCTGACCTGCCTGACAGGGCTGCACTGTGTGGTATGTGGTAGAGCTGTGTAAACCTCAGGACTGGATGGACTCAAATACGAATGCTTTGGTGGGTATATAAGCACATGTATTTTATGGGTTTGCCTGGAGTTCATCTTTCAGGCCACATTCACACTAATTTGATGCATTAATTGCACGCACTTGCTTTTTTCTAATTGCACCATAATGGTATTGCAGTACCGCACGTTGCAGCGCAATCAAGCACATTGCGGGCCAGAGGTGTGTTTGGGGTGCATTCAAATGAACGGCAACGCACCTCCTGCACTGATAACACATGATAGGTGCGTTGCGCCGTACAGTGTGTTAATCAAATGGAACTGCGCGATTAACACATCGCACCAGTGTGAATGGGCCCTAAGCAAGTACATATAGAGATTGTATACAAATGTCTCACACATGGCTCTCATTTCAGCTGATCCAGACATGTCTGACAAAGACACAGAGACCCTCAGACAGAAGTAGAACACATTGGGCCTGTATCTGGCAGGTGACCTGGACCCTGCCTGGAGGAGGATCTGAGCTGGCCCGTTCAGCATGCTTTACCTGAACCTTCCACTAGGGGCACTGAAGAACACAGAAGGTAGAAAACATCCAGACATATAAGAACTTTCAGACTGTCATACCGTTTCCAAAGCAGCAGCAACCATTTCCTCTTCATTGTGAGACTGATGTTCAATGACCATGACGCCGCTATCAAAAATACGCAGCCTGTAAAGCAAAATTAAATCAAATGACGGCTCACCAATACCCACACAACGAACACTACTTCTCCATTAACAGAAATATATTAAACATAAAATATATACTGCATATAGTTAAAAGGTTGCATGATGCATGATGTATTGTAATTTCTCTTCTTTAATCCACAAATAAGACCACCCTGTTTACAGATTACATTTCTCTTAAGATACAAAAAGATGAGGAGGTGCTTACACATATCTGCAGGAGCTCTGCTTGCCCTCTCTACTCCCAAATGCCAGATTGTTCTGAATGGACAAAGTTCCAACACTGTTGGGTAGTTTTCAAACTTGCCCACTCCCTCCTGCCCCCAAAACGTTCCTAATGGCCCAGCTTTGGTCAAAAAAACAGCCGATCGCTGAGTGTTTGTACATAATTGAGGACAGAGTATGGTTACTATAGCCTCAATTATGAATGAATGGGAAGTGATCTATATCCCCTCCTGTTCATTCATGATTGTGGTTATAGTAAATATACTCTGTCCTCAGGTTATAAATGATCAGGAGCACTCAGTATAGAGGATTCCTGTTCATTGATAACAGGGGCTGCAGAAAAAAAGAGATTGAGTGTCCTCAATCTCTTTTTCTATTTTAAAATGTAAATATCAGGGGTCTGTTTAGACCCCTAATACTTCCCTGAAGCCCCTAAAAGTAAAGTAAAAAATAAAAATATTTAATAAAGAATGAATAAAAAAAATTAAAAAGTTTATAAAAAAAAATAAAAATAAAATAGGGACCTATGTCTTGCAATAGGCTTTAAATAAGGATTTTAGAATGAGTTCAAAATTCTTAATTCCTCGCTAGTCTATTGAGGGACACGGGATTCTCGAACAACTGGGATGTCCAGAAGCAGTCCATCTGAGGTGGGCAACACAAGTTAAAAGGCCCAACAACAAAAATAAAAAAGGAGGGACAGCATGCAGTTCAACGAGCTGCCTGTAAAACGTTACCTGAGGAGAGTCATCAGAGGAGGATGAATTGTTTATCTGGTAGAACTTAGAGAAGCATGTGAACAGACTACCAGGTGGCAGCTCTACAGACCTGGGAAACCTAGGCCTGATGCTGAAATGGCCAAGACATTGTCACAGCGCTGGTAGAGTGAGCCCTGGTAGAGTAGATCCACCTAGAAATTGTGGATCTAGATGCCAAGGTTCCCCTTCTGGGCCCATGTACATACAATGCATGAGTTTGCCAAGATTAAATCTTGAGATCAGCGGAGCTAAGAAAAAAACTGCCATCCTCATAGGGCACTAACAACAAATGAAGCATACTGGTCAAGGGAGGGGGTAGATACCATGGGTTGACAGTTTTTTTTGTTGCCAGTGTCCAATACTCAGAAGTATAACCCAGTTGTTGAGGAATCCTGTGTCCTTCAACATATGCATCCGACAACCCCCTATCTCTCAGCACCTGGCTCTCAACAGCCACGCAGTCAAAGCCAGCAACTGTAAAGAAGGAGTCAGTCAGAGCTTTTTTGGAAGCCTGGTCAGCCGACCAGCACTTCAGCCAAAACAAACGACTAAGGGTGACCGCCGTCATTGACACTCGCGAATTGCAGACAAACGTATGGCCACCCAGGGGAGACTACCAGGATCCATCACCATCCAGCACGTCGCCCTGGTGACACTTGCTAGCAGATCACAAAAAATAAAACGGAAGAAGGAGAAGAAAATTTCCAGAGAGAAAATTTTTTAGCTCCTTACTCCTGACGCTAGGCAAAAAACTGGAGACTTGTCAGCAGGTGGGGGGGTTGGGCCACCAGCAGGGGCCGCCCCTAGGCTGTCTAAGTCTTTTTTGTTATGTGCCTAGCGTCCTACTCCTGCAGGTGGCGATATACCCTACCTTTCAGGATCTCCGATCTGTTGCCCTGTGTCCTTCAATGAACGGGAGAGAAAGAGACATTTATATAGAAATACATCATTTATAGCTATCTAAAATGTGTGCGTATCATCTTTCCACAATCTCTGTGCTGTAGATATCACACAAAGAAGGACGTTATGGGCTTTGATCCAAATAAACCTTCAACACAATACACAACACTGCCAAACTAAAGCTGGCCATACAGTGGTAGATTTACGTATGAAGGTTCATATGAAAAAACTTTTTTTGGGCACCAGTAGCTGATGAAGGGGTGTTTTAGCAGCTTGCAGGAGAATCAGAGTTTAGGGAGCGGCTTAGCATATGTTCATTCATAGTCCAAGGAGATTCTTAAGGCAAAACTGCAATCAGAAACAGTGAGGTCTCTCAGCTGGCTGTGTATC
This sequence comes from Nanorana parkeri, assembly GCF_000935625.1. Classification (NCBI taxonomy): domain Eukaryota; kingdom Metazoa; phylum Chordata; class Amphibia; order Anura; family Dicroglossidae; genus Nanorana; species Nanorana parkeri. The sequence continues at coordinate 819,583 of NW_017306506.1, read as the reverse complement.
GCTATATGACCATGGGAACCACAAGACTATTTTGACAGAATCAAACATATTTGTGCATTACAACTCTATATTTAGCTATTGGAAGGGAGATCGGTTTAAACCAGGTTTGGTGATCCAAGACTCATACAAGATGGACAAAGAAAGGCATTGGATGGCACAACCTTGGGGATATTGCTAAAAGGAAACAGGACAGAGGTATTGTACTATTTTTAACCATTCAAGTCCCAGGTGCCATTTTTAAAAATGGTTCTGGAACAGCAGCAATTCGTCCCAGCAGTTTTCAAATGGCACCGGGACTCTGCAGCTATGATGGATCCTACCGGACTTTAGCACTGGAACCACTTGCTTGTCCAGCTGGCTGTCTACGTGCAGAATCCATCAGCTCCGGGGCTAGAAATCCTGATATACAGCTATAAGAACAGTGACTGGTATTCGTCTATATAATAGTGTGAATGAATACAATGCTCCTGAGTGGGAGATGAAAGAGGAAGTTGGAACAGAGGCTTTGCTTAAGGATTTCATCCAACAATTCTTTACCATATAAAAAGGAAAATAATCTGAGAATGGCAGGCCTGGGGCACAGGCTGCAGGCAGAAAACAAAGGACATACTAAAAGGGCAGAAGAGGAAATGTCAGGTTTCTTACCGCACAGGAAGCTTCAGAGACTCAAACATTCTGCAGGCATTCACTAGATCCTCCGGAGACAGCAACTGCAAGATAGCAACACGCGCATGAAACACTTGTCTACTGTAAGACTAGAATTCTCCTTCTGTTTTCAGTTATAATAAAAACTCTTTACTGTAAGATTCCAAAAATGTGTTTTTAAGTTCCCCAACAAGTATCTATAACCAGATGGCACTACACTAGTACTCAGTACAAAAGCTATTGTAATTAGCTTCCCTATAGTCAGTGAAGTAGTCTTTTTAAATATACAAGTCACGACTGGGATTGAATCTGAATATTCAGTTCTAGATTGTCATAGAAGTGCAAGATTATTCTGATCTGGACTATAGAACACCACTCTCCCTTCTACAACATTTGGGGGAGGCATTACGTAGTCCAGTAGGAGACTGGGCTGACAACACTGCTTCCTACAGCCCCTGCAGGGCTGACAACACTGCTTCCTATTTCAGTGCAGCAGAGGGAGTGTTGTTGTAAAAGTGCTGACATTGCCGCAGGCGGCTGGGGGGGCAATAAAAGCGCAGATCAACTACACGGTTTTACCACCCCCTCACCACCGAGGTGAACGAGGCCTTAGGACTCATTCAGTGTCTGAGGACAATACTACACCAGACTGAAGACCCACAGTAAAAAGTTATGTACACAAAAATGTAGAAGAAAAAAAGGCAATAGGGGTGTACCAAGTGGGGAGGAAGGGGGCCGGAATTCGGCTTTAATGGCAACATTTTCATGTCTGAATTGAGCACATAAGTGTTAAGTGATGTACTATGGAATCAAGTCATATCAACCTGACAGAAGGAGAATAGCCAGTTTCCATATACCATACCTACCTCCATGCCCCTGGCTCTGTTAACTAGACAGTATACTTCTGTAAGAGACATTATACCCCCTCGTTCCTGGAAAAGGAGAACATATTAGGACACGATGCGGCATCTGAATGAATAACATACATAGATTCATAAATGAAGAAATATAAAATACATATCTAACCTCCAATGGGTTCAGTAACATTGTGGCCAGCTGCTTCGCCAGTTGCATGTGGTAATGAGTTCCAGATCCATGAGTTTCACGGGTCACTGGATTGACAATGCCCATGCTTAAGAGGTAGGACTTAAACCGAATTGTCTAAAAAATATAAGCGCATACCATTAATAAATTGTCGTAAGGTTAGAAGGAAAAGTAAAAAAATGTAATTGGCTGTAGAGATTTAGTGTATAATGATAGTGTGCTAGCTAGGAATTCAACGGAGGACAACAGTGCTCACCGCTAACGACTGTGCTGCCTTTAAAGAACAACTGCGGACAAATAATAACTTACCCTTGCAGTGGGGCTGCTCCGCCACTGTAAGGATTAAGTGCTCGCGTTGGTCTAGGGGCTGATATAAAGCAAAATTGCTTACCTGATCCCGGCTCCCTCTGGGCTGCTAGACTTGTCCCCGCAGTCCCTTCTACCCTGGGCTCCGGCGTTCTAAGGACTGCTGATGTCATCACATCTGCAAGTCCATTGACATGCATTACACATGAGGATGCTGAGGGACATTCCATAGCCAGAGTGGAGTGGGAGAGTGGTGAGCATTAACCACTGTGGGAGCCAGGATCAGGTAAGTAAAACAGCTTTATATGAGCCCCCTAGACAAAACAAGCACTAAAAAGTGATATAAAACCTTTAAGTTTTTGTTTACCTTTTTAGAAAGAGAAAGCCCACACTTACATGATTTTGTACTTCTGTTCATTAGTTGCTTGCCAAACCACTCCCCTTCCCCCTCTTGTTGGGGTTGTCTCATTCAGCTAGCCGGGTGCTGAGGAGACACTTGTGCATGCGCACTCTTGTGCTGTGACCGCGTCTGGCTGTGTGCGTCCATAGACACACATAGTCTGCAGCAAGCCACGCCCTGCTCTCCCTCCACCACTCAATCTGACTGACGGCAGAAGGAGCCCATGGCTCCTCTGCCCTCAGTAACCGCCCCCATAACCAGGAAGTTCGGGGAACAGCGATAGCTTCCCCGACCCAGCGGAGGTGACAAGCGACTGGAGGTATTTGGAGACAGGGTGGCATAAAAAAGGTGCTGGGTCCTATTTAACTTAATGCAGAGAATGCATTACAGTAAAAATCACCTGTCCCTTATTAGTACTATAACCCTTACAGTGCGGCCCGATTACAAGGGTATGTTTTTGGTTTGCCCGGAGTTCTTCTTTAAAGTAAACCTGTTGCCTTGCCATGCATGAGAAAAGCACAGGTTCAATTTCATTATATCTTAGTTCTTACACCACATGACAGAGGAAATGACTTTAAGATTCTTGCGTACATCAGACCAACTTTCTTAACCTGGACAGACTGTATGGAATGTGAATTGGACCTTCATAGAAATTGAATAATAAAATGAAGAGAACACGTGCTATATATGATATCCGGAAACATAACAGGTGCAGATGTTATGCCAGATACAAGCTTTAGGTTTTCCTGGAAATAGTCCATATAAAAATATCGGGATGTTTTTCTTCCCCGTTTTACCTGGCAGCCCATGTGAGCACACAACCTCATACCTCATCTTCTGTGATGTCTCCTTGTTTGTCTTTGATTTTGTTAGCTATCGATTTGGACAGTTCCACCATTTCCTTGGCCTGTAAAAATAATTAAGACAACCATCTTTCACTGCTCTGCTGACAGGAAATGGCTGTGCTGGACGTGGACGCACATTAATGTTTCAGCGTACCTTTTCCATCAGCTTGCTCAGATCCACAAAGGCCTGGGAAAGAAAATAAAGAACCGATATATAGTTAGTGGGATGATTCACCATACAACAACATGATCCCTGCTAGAACTGTGTCCGAGAAGAAACTACCTGCAGTGCTAGCGGACAAACCATGTTGGTACTGTGATACCTTTAATCAGATGAACGGTAACTCTATGAACACATTATAATGGATGTATGGAAGCAGGACAATGATCGAGCGGGGCGGAGGGTAAACCACTGCACAACTGAACAGAGCTTTAATGCAGTGAGGTAAAGTATTTCATTTAAACATTTTTAAAGTGAAAAATAGAAAAAAAAGTCTAAAACATATAAATATAAAGCAAAATACAAAGGACATCAACAAAAAGGAGAAACAGAACACACAAGATAATATAATCACCAAGTTAGAGCTGAGATTATTTTCAAAATCGGTTAGCCGATTATTAAGTTCGATTAAATCGGTTAAAAAATAAAATAAAATACATTTTTAAAAATGGCTCTCCAGTGATGGGACTTCTAGTTTGTATTGAGATTGCAGTCCATCACAGGAGCAAGCTTGGAGCGGTGGAAGTAAAAAAGAAAAAAAAAGTGTGGTGTGCAATATAGTGAAATGAAAAGTGTAAAATTATATAGCAATGAATGCAGAATGTCATCGGCTATAGAGGACTACAAATCCCAGCAATAGTACATTATACAGGGCAATGCAGAATACCACCAGCTATAGAGGAATACAACAAATCCCAGAAATAGTACTATTATAGCTGGCGGTATTCTGCATTGCGCTGTATAATGTACTATTGCTGGGATTTGTTGTACACCTCTGTAGCTGGTGGTATTCCGCATTGCGCTGTATAATGTATTATTCCTTGATTTGTAGTCCTCTATACAGCGCAATGCAGAATACCACCAGCTATATAAGAGTACAACAAACCCCAGCAATACATTATACATACAGTGTATAATGTATTGCTGGGATTTGTATTCCTCTATAGCTGATGGTACATTGTGCTGTATAATATACCGCACAATGTACCATCAGCTATAGAGGAATACAAATGCGAGCGTGAGGTGGGGAGGAGGTGTGGCGCGCAGCGTGTGTGGAGCCGTGAACAGGGCCAACCAATCGGAAGCCGATTAATCGATGATTGAAAAAGTTGACAACTTTTTCAATAATCGATTATAATCGATTATGTCGATTAGTTGTTGCAACCCTACACCAAGTATGTGGCTAGTGTGCTGGACTATTAACAAAATGGAATTTCTGTTTTTTCCAAGCCCGGCACAGAGGCTCATACATCTAAAAAATACCAAACACCCAACTAATGGCCAAGTGACCTGGAATATGCAGTGTAGTACTATGCAGAGTGAAAAGCCTTATAAACTGAAGACACCAAACATCCCCTCAGCTAACAGATAGAAGAGAGTGAACTCTACAGACTTCCTAAACCTTATAGCGAACCTTTTACCTGAGCAGCAAGGTCCGCTTATTCACTTAGGGCCCCCTCACCCATCTTGATTTGCTGCACTAATCCATAAAACCACAGCTGCTGGTGAAAAAAAGTTAGTTAACATACTTACCTTACCCCGCTTCTGTCTGTGGCAGCTAGGCAAGGGTGATGCCACCATGCTTACCTTACCCCGCTTGTGTCTGTAGCACCTAGGCAAGGGTGATGCCACCATGCTTACCTTACCCCGCTTGTGTCTGTAGCACCTAGGCAAGGGTGATGCCACCATGCTTACCTTACCCCGCTTGTGTCTGTAGCACCTAGGCAAGGGTGATGCCACCATGCTTACCTCACCCCGCTTGTGTCCATGGCACCTAGGCAAGGGTGATGCCACCATGCTTCCTGCCAAGATCCCGGGGAGTGCTGAGTAGGCCAAACTACTTGCGAAGTATTGCAGTATCCTGTAGAATCAAATTCAGATAGTGTGCAATCCCTGAGATCTCATTGGAAGGATGGCCATGTCATGCCCCTGCAGTATAGAAGGTGGGGCAAAGGCAATTATATTAAATTCTAATTCTAATGTTTAACAGATGGTTGGAGATGAGAACTTGGGGGCGCCCTGGTTTGCCTATGTTCATGCTCAGGAAGGTGTTCCAGAGAACTAGTAACACTTGGAATTTGCACAGACATAGTTGTTGCTGTGATGGAAAAACAAGCGTTATCCAGGTAGTTCATTTTCCTTTTGTCAAATGTTCATGGTTAACAGAAGCCTACCTGTAAAGACATCCCTAAGCAATTTGTCTGAAGAGGGATTTGCTAACAGATTAGATGCTTTCCAGGACTAATTAGTAACGTGCTACAACTCATCGCTCAAGATAGAGAAGTAAGGACAAAAGGGAACAGGCACACACCTAACAGGAACTTCCTCACATAAACAAAATACTGCAGCTCTGTAGCCTTATCAGCAGCCAGCAGCAGATGCAGGAAGCCACAAGAGCCATCTATGTCGACTCATTAATTACAGCTCAGCCACACATATTAGAACTACTGTGGCTGGTCGTCTCCCCACTTAACAAATGGTTTTCTGTGATTTTCATGACATACAGTATTATGAATGAACAGTGGATATAGAATGAAAGTGCAGAAACAGGAACAATACAAGCAAAACAACAGGTTCAAAAACTGAAAACATGTACTCAGGGCCGGTGCTAGGATTCTTGCCTACACAGGCAAGGTGCATTTTTGCGCCCCTCCCCTCCCCCCTTTAAAAACAGGGCATTTTGACAAGTACTTGTCAAAATGCCCTGATGTTTGCGCTATGGTTTTTTGTTTTTTTTCACTTACCTTCGGCACGGGAGAGCAGCGGCGAGTCAGCGCTGGTCCGGTGGGAGGAGCTCCAGGTGGGGTCCTAATTTAGCTGGCCGGCGACTGCCTGAGGTGCCGCGCATGTCGGGATCCTCTGGCAGTCGCCGGCCAGCTAAATTAGGACCCCACCTGGAGCTCCTCCCACTGGACCAGCGCTGACTCGCTGCTGCTCTCCCGCAGCAGCCCCGATAGCGCAAACATCTCCCGCAGCTGCCCCGATAGCGCAAACATCGGGGCATTTTGACAAGTACTTGTCAAAATGCCCTGTTTTTTCCGCCCTCACCTTGCAGCACCCTCAGGCGGCCGCCTGACTTGCCTTGCGGTAGCGCCGGGCCTGCATGTACCAAGTACAGTATACGGAGGACACCCTCCAAATGATTGAGTGTAGGTGTTTCTAGTGAGGGCTGTTAATGCTACAGCATGGAAAGACATTTTAGATGGCTGTGTGCTTCCAACCTCTAGACCAGATCTGCATGAGTTTCTGCACATGAAGTGCAGTGTGTTTTGCCGCGTTCCGGGACGTCTTTGTAAAAGCCAGCTCCATAAAGAAGTGGTTTGAGGAGTTTGGTGTGGAGGAACTTGAGCGGCCTGCACAAATCCCTGATCTCAACCCTACTGAACATCTTTGGATGAACTGGAACACTGATTGCAAGCCAGGTCTTCTCATCCAATATCAGTACATGACCTCACAAATGCTCTTTTGGCTGAGTTGGCACAAATCTACAAAGACGCACGCTAAAACCTTGTGGAAAATCTTCCCAAAGGAGTAGAAGCTGTTACAGTAGTAAAGTAGTGGGGAAGCCACTTCCATATTAATGCCCATGGTTTTGTCATGGGATGTCCAACAAGCTCATATAGTTTAGGTGTAATGGTCAGATTTCCACAAACCTTTGCCCATATAATGTATAACTAGAGCAAGAGAAGCTTCAGATCTTTTCTATTACATGCAAGAAATATGTAGGCTTTCATCCATGCACAATTAAAGATGAAATCCAGGATAAGCAAATATCATCTAAATACATGGGGTTAAAGAAAAATTGGTGTATCAAATGCAGAGGAAGACCTAAAAAATGATTTAGAATGTGGAATGGGTGGCTTTCTGCACCAGGTTTAGCACCCGATGCTTTAGGCCTGGTTCACACCTGAACGTTGTGGAGCTTCTTTGGGGCGTTTTGGTTTCGCGTTTCCATTGGGATACAGCCAAGTAGCCCATGGAAACGCGCGTGGCGCGCGTTTTTTTTTACCGCGAATCGCGCATATTCAATACGCCTAGGTGTGAACCCAGCCTTAGCTTTACAATATATTTTGAGCTCAGGGCGATTATGGAATGTTTAGTTGGTCGAATAGTTTTTAGGAGTGGAAACATGAAGGAAGGGAATAAGGGGGCAGGCCGAGCCTGGGATGAATGTGTAATGGTTATTATGTAAACAGAATAATAGAATTCTGATATTTAGATATTTTTATATTTAATGTACTGTACCACTTGGAGTATGTTGAATGTGGTTATGTTTATTTTTTTAATTTTGTGTGTTCGTTTGTTTGTATGATTGTTAAAAATTGAATAAAGAAAAAGTAAAAAAAAAAAAATACATGGAGTTCCTTGGAACTTGGTGAGCTTTGTGTATTTCTTTCAGATCTGTGCATCTAGTGTGAATCTTTGCCTTTGTGCAGGAGCATTCTGTAAAAAAGACCAGTCAGTGCTGCTCCCTCTCCTTGTGCAGGGTGACTTGTCTTGTATCTGCCCCTTCTACTTTTCTGCCGGTAGCTTGTAATGGGTTGCTCTCTGCACAGGCTAAGTACAGAACAGTCATGATTTCACCACTACCTTTATATGATAATGACTGGGTTAGAAAAGGCATTTGGTGCACACAAAGTAGATTTATATCTCGGCATACAGTTAAATGGTTGTTTTTGTGCCTAGATTTCAGCTTAAAGAAAAACTATATGCTCTCATTACTCAAATATATGCACATCTGATATATGTCTGAAATGTCTTTTCAACACACACACACACACACACACACACACACACACACACACACCTATTCTGTTCATTTAGTAACAAAAAATTCACCACCTTATTTAGCTAAGCAAATAGGTAAAAGTATGATCTGGGATTGCTTCAGTTGGTCAGGGCATAGGTGCAGCAACGTTATGTCCCCATAAAATAAGGGTCAGCTGCCTAATTGGATATACGGAATAACCAGGTTTTTCCATCAATGGATTTTTTCTTCCCTGACGGCACGAACATATTCCAAGATGACAATGCCAGGATTCATCGGGCTCATTGTGACAGAGTGGTTCAGGGAGCATTAGACATCATTGTCACACATGGATTGGCCACCACAGAGTCCAGACCTTAACCCCATTGAGAATCTTTGGGATGTGCTGGAGAAGACTTTACGCAGTGGTCTGACTCTCCCATCATCGCTACAAGATCTTGGTGATAAATTTATGGAATTCCAGATGGAAATAAATGTTGTGACATTGCATAAGCTTATCAAAAACAATGCCACATCTCATGCATGCTGCAATCGAAGCTAAAGGCGGCCCAGCAAAATATTAGAGTGTGTGACTTTTTTTTTTGTTACCAGGCAGTGTATGTGTTTATATATTTTTATATTGTACCTCCAGCAATGAATACATTGAGAGCAGGAGGCATGCCTTACATGTAGCCCTATGCTCCTTAAAAGATGCAGTAGCACACCAGAAGCCCAGACCCGAGGCAGCTGAAGACCTTTCCCAGACTGTTTCCTGTAACAGAAGTAGTCTAGGAATAACAAGATGAATCGGATTTGAAGATCGCAATAAAAAAAAGCAGTTCAAAGCAGAAATTGTGATCTTGAGTGCTCACAGACAGGAAAATCCAGAGGAAACTCCAGGAGGAAGGAAAAAAAGACCTCTGTTACGCTGAGCAGCCTCAGGTCTTTACAGGAACATTACAGGAGCTTTACAAACTGACTCTTTAGAGTTTTTTTTTTTTAAACCAGATCTAAACCCAAACGCAAAAATGTAATATACTGCAGCTCATCATTTCATAGATGTGGTGGCTGCATTTGTTTTTTCCCCCCACTTTTTCCTCCTTTAGGCTAGGTTCACACCTACACGATTGAGCTGGTGAGCTGTTTTTACGCGGTTTTGTTTGAGCAATTTGTTTTCAAAACTGTGCGGTTGTCGCACGTTTTCAATGCATAAAGGTGTCTATGGGACCCAAACTGCGCGACAAACGCCGAAAAGAGCTCCTGTGCCTTTTTTGCACATGTGATTTTGGCCGCGCGACGCAAAGCAAAGGTGTGAACATCCTCAACTGACTCTGTTTTGTTCAGATATTGCGTGGGTTTAGCCTACGTGTGAACCTAGCCTTATATTTACCTGGTGAACCAGCCAGTAACACACGTCCAGAACTAGGGTGACAATGCTCATTAAAGGCTTATTCACACCATGTGCGCACCAGAACAGTTTGTTCCCGGACCAAAAATCTACAAAGACACACGCTAAAACCTTGTGGAAAATCTTCCCAAAGGAGTAGAAGAGCATGGAGCCGGAAGTATCGGGCTAGGCATCAGAGCATTTTGGTGAGTACTAGTATCATCCCTAGCGATCAGCAAACAGATATTCGCCGGTCTCTCTCTTCTATACATGCCAACACCCATGATGCTGGTCCTGGGCCCACAGGAGGGGCACCAAAGCCTGGGAAACAAGATGGGAGAACACATTTACTAGCCCCATGGAAGCAATCAGGCAGCTTTACAGCTGTCCGAATCGCCTCCAGAGTAAAGACGACAGCAACACCCGCCAGGAGTTTTTTTTACAGATGCCTGCTTGTGGATGTATGAGATACGTCGGTGGCAGCGAAGGGGTTAAGGTAGTGGGTTACAGAAGCCAGAGAAAACAACACTGGAGCAAAAGTGCTGCAAATTCCAAAAGCAACAAATTCCTTTTGTTATTTGAAAAGTAATATTTGAGTGGTTGTTAAAAGAGATCTAAAGGCACCAGCATGACATTAGGTATTTACAACAATCATTGTGACATAAACAAAAAGGCTTTGTTATTATGCTCCAAATACCCTGCATATCCCTGCCTCTACTGAGTAGCAGCCTCTACTGGTTTTTCGGCCATCCGGACCATCTCAGTCCAGGTCATGTCCCACAATGCCTTGCACCACATGTCACATGCAACTGGTAAAGTAGAGAGGTGGGCAGGGATGTGGATGGGACATTACGGAGGAGGGGAAGAGCTGTGAGGGAGTAGTGGGAAAACCCCCCCATTGTACTAGCTTTTGAGCATAGTGCTTTAGTATGGGAGATATTAGAAAGGCAGAATGAAATGTGGACACAGGCATACAAGAAATGTATGTGCATGTAGTCCTCAGCCTCTATTCAAACTGTATTTATGGGGTCTAAAATGACATTGACATTTAAAGATACATGATGAGATATTAAAATGACATGCTGGAGCAAATATGACATTTTTGATTTATGAATTGAATTTAATGATGCTTTAAGACAACTGATCCACGTTGGCTTCAGGTTTTCTAAGTACCATTTCATATCCAAAATCGATAGAAATTAATCTGTATGGCTGACTGTTAGCTGTGTTCTCTATTGTAATACAACAGTGCAGTAAAACCTGCATCCATGTGCAAACTGGAGCAAAAATATGTGAAAGATAAAGCTGCTGGGTGATGCCATTTACTACATAAGAACCTGCATTCCTTACCTACCAGAAGAAGAATGAGATGCAAGCTGTGTCAGGCATCAGCTATGTAAAGCTAGTATGAGTAACACAAATGTAGCTGCGTATTGTCTACATGGATTTCTTAGAAAACGACACAAAACAATAGAAGAAAATCCCCATGAATGGGAAGCACTTCAAACAGGGAATGAATAAGAGAACAGACTGGATATGGGATAGGATACACATGGAGACACAAAGGAAACATTGGACATCATGAAAATGGGATCTAGAATGGGTGTCATCCAACTACGAAAGACTGAGGACACCTTGTGGTGATTGAGAAGTACTGCGTGGGACTGTTTAGAAACGAAGGCGAGTATTGCAGCCTGAGCTACATTGTAGCCTGTTGATTTTTGGTATTTTTTTTATCTTTTAAACGGGCTATTTATTTTTATCTAGTCATTTTTGGCTAGTGAGGCATCTGCTCATCTGTGGTCATATTTTTTTAATAGAACACCAGCCTGCATTGCATAAAACATAATATAATTAAAATATTTAAGTACAGGACCATAACTAAGGATTGTTACATACAGGTATGCGATAGGCTAATTAAATATTAAGTACAAGGTAAAGTGTCACTGGTAAGCAGGGCCGTCCCTATAATAAGGCAGCCTGGGGCTTTGGGTCACGTTGAGGGAGGTTGGCAGGCAGAGCAGCATAGCCGCTCTGCTGCACAATGTATGCAATGTGCCTGTCGCCCCCCTTTCCGGTCAGAGTTTTGTGACAGTCTGCATCAATAAAGAAGATGGATTATTGACACAAGACATAGGTGTGCTGGTGACATTTATCATATATTTGAAGATGCACGGCGCCATCCGTGATTACTATAGCACCCTCCTTTATACATAGGGGTTCCGGTAAGGATTGCAGCAGTTCCCCTCCAAAACTTTCCGGTCTGAGTGTCGCAGGTTGTTAAGAGCAAGGCAGGGAGATGTGTAAGGGCCATACGCATCTCCCCGCCCAGCTCTTACCAAGCTGGGACACTCATGCTGGGGTCCCGTAGAGCTCCTGGAAACCAGTGACGTCAGCGATGCAGAACCCTTACACATCTTCCCGACCGGCTCTTAGTGGCATCACTCTCCACCAGCAGCCCCCTTCTTCCCTCCCACTGATTGTGCACCATCCAGCATCCCGCACCCCTAAGGCACCAAAAAGGCTAGGAGCACCCCTGCTGGCAGGTTGGACATGCTTTGACTTGTAGTTCTAGAAGCTGGTGAGTCATAAGTCTCCTAATTCATCAAGGTTGAACCCGTCACAGTCTGGACTCTGAGAGGGGTCAGTGTAACACTAACCTCGGAAATGTTTTTGTCAGTCTCCTTTCTTTTCTCTTCCAGCTTTCTCTCAATGCCAACAATCCCAACCGCTTTTATTCTTCCAGCCTGTGTCGGAGAAACATAGAAGAGGAAGGAACATGAAACCATTCTTAGCAGAATGCACAAGTTTTATGAAAGAAATAATTATGACTTACAGGATGTAAATATGCATGGACCAGCTGCCTAAGCATTGTTCATAGCTCTGTAAACAGTCCAGCAGCTCACAATGGAAACCTTAATGCTATTTGTACAGTGTGGGAAGGGGGGGCGTTGAAAAGCAGCAAAGTTTAGAACAAAATAAATGCACACTGTGCCTGACCTAGAAATGATCTATTGATTTTTTGCATTCCTTGGGTTATCCAGTGATACATATTCTGTAGAATTTCACATTTACAGGACAGAAGTGCGAAACGATCTGTATTTCCGCTTTCTAAAATCCTTTGTAATGTTCTAGAACTGGCCTGAACCAGGTTGTTTACTTTTCAAAACAAAACTAGAGTTTTTCCTTAAAAAGATGGCGCCAGTTAGTAAAAAGTAGGGATGCACAGATACTTTTCGAGTACCAGTGCAGATACTTGGCATTTTCATAAGAACTACCAGGGTTGCAGCTGGGACCTGGCTCTGGCGCTCCACCACTGTCCTGAAATCATTAGTCTGTATTGTTTTCGAAAAACTGTCACATGACAAATAAAAATGTATCAGTACTTGTACTTGTAAGTACTCGGCAAGTACCAGTACTCGTACTCGCAAAACTGGTATCTGTGCATCCCTTTATTTATATTTATAAAAAACAAAATCACACATTATAACAGAGATGTACAAATCCCAGGAGCTCCGTGTGCTCCTTACAAATGACAGCTGCCGCCTAATTTTTTTATTTTTCTCTAGTCTAGTCTTGGAGCTCAAAAGTATCGGTACATGTACTCGTACCGAGTACTGTACTTGGTATCTGTGCAACCCTAGTAAAAAGTAGAGGAAAGGAGGTGAAGAGGTTTCCATGGAAGCTGCATTCCAGTTGCTTTCCTAGTGAAGTGTATGTAACCGTAAAAATAAACCTTATTTGCTCCCTTTCGGTCCCGTGGAAAGTGTTTAGTTATATCCGACTGATAAGTGCAAAAAAGCCTCTTGTTCATGTCAGAAATTCAGAGCGGTCCTGTGTCCAGTGCTCATTTCCTCTGTTATCTCAAGGAGAGTAATCGGCCCTCCTAGTTCTTACTTGGAACTACAAAATGATTATCCTTTATGTTGTGGAGATGAAGGAGTAGGTGGGACTGAGTAGTTTGGCAAGAGAAAACTGGGCAGGGCTGACACCACTCAGTTTACAAAAATGCTATGCGTTTGTCAGCTCACAACAGGACTTAGGAGCCGAGAGCAGTTCTGGCAGATCAACGGGTATTTGTCTACACTTGCAAGGTCTCCTAATAGATAAAACATGAGCAAGTATGCATGTATTGCAAATGTGTGTTTGTTTCTTTCTTTGTCCTGACATATACTTTCAAGTGCATTTCCACTTTCACAGCCAAAGTGGGATAACCCCTACTGTATATTTGTTACATGTTCCCATTCACATAGCATAAGCTAAAAAATAAATATTTAAAAACTGCTTCTTGCAGTTTAAATTGCTTTTGAGTTAGGGTTTCTTAAGGGTTAACACTTCCACTTGGCTTCTCCATCTTTGTAATGTTAGGAGGGGTTGTGAGGTTAAATGGTTACAGCCCTGGCTTCTGCATTGTATGTTAATGAAGTTAACAAGATCCTCAAATTTCAGCCCTAAATCTTTCTAGAAGGACAGATCACAGTGAAGGTGCTGAGAAAAACCTGGATTTGGCCATCTTGCCTGCTGCAACAAAACATCTAAACTGTAAGAAATATCGTTTTAGAAATTATTTTTTTGGTAGGTGAATGGGAACACACAACACATATATAGAGGAGTTTTCTCTAATTTGACTGCAAAAGTGGAAATACACTTGAAGGCTCATGTATATTGGTATAATTATCAGAAGATAGTTAAATGCAGTTTGCTTTAAAGAGCAACTAAAGCCAAAACTTTTTTTGTTTTGGATAGAGTGGAGAAGGATTAGAATGCATCAGATTTGTAACGGTTTGTGCCCCCGTTTCAGCCTCTCTATTTGTTCTGGTGAATGTTATCACGGAGGGCGAAAGAAAATGTTACCCGAAAAGAAACACATGAGAGATCTTCCAATGGGGACACTGGTTCTGGTGACCACCAGGGATTCCCCTCACATTGGAGGGATTTCCTCTCATTTCCTGTTGTGTCTAACAGAGAGGAAGTGAATGGAAAATATTCCCAATGGGATACAGATGGCAAAAAAAGCTGACAGGGGCTATCATCCTCCCTTACTCTATCTAAAACTAAAAAAAACAAACATACAATTTGGCTTCAGTTCTGCTTTAAGGTGTTTCCAAGATTCTTTCAGTCACATATTTTGCGTCTCAGTTGCTTAAAGTGTAATTCAATTTTACAAAACCCCTCTATATATTTGTTGTGTGTTCCTATTCACACCCTATAAAAGGAAAAATATTTCTTACCTTTTAGATGTTTTGTTGCAGCAGGTAACATGGCTGATTCCAAGTTTTTCCTAGCTCCTACCGTGATCTGTCCTTATACGGTAGAAAAACTCAGGACTGAAATTTAAGGATTGTGTTTCTCGCATTACCTTCATTAACATACAAGAAGAAGCCAGGACTGTATTCCTTTAACCCCTCTCAACCCCTGCTAACATTATGAAAAAGGAGAAGCATGTAGTAATCCCAACCCAAGTAAAAGCAATTTAAACTGCAATAAGCATTTACTTATAGTATGTGAATGGGAACATGTAACAAATATAAAATAGGTGTTCTCCCAATTTGGCTTCGAGGAAATTGTAGGATTGTGTTTTTCTCATTAACTTAATTAACATACAATGCAGAAGCCAGGGTTGTAATCCTTTAACCTCTCACCCCTTAAAACCCCTCCTAACATTACAAAGATGGAGAAACCAAGTAGAAATGTAAACCTTTAAGAAACTAACTCAAATAAAAGCAATTTAAACTGCAAAAAGCATTGTTTAAAGAGTTTAGCTTATGCTATGTGAATAGGAACATGTAACAAATATAAGATAGGTGTTGTGCCAATTTGGCTGCGAAAGTGAAAATACACTTTAAAGTTGCTTATAAGTTTCTTTTGCATTCACAATGACTTGAATGGGAATGGAAAGGCAGCTTATGTTACAAAAGGGGGAAAAAAAGGTGACAATGGGGTTCACTTTCCCTAGATTCTGCAAAAGTAATCCCAAATTGGTTATTATCATTAAGATGAACTTGAGGCAAACAACTAAATACACAGATTAAATAAAGATATATACATCCCTGCCCTTTTCTCTACAGGTTTCAATACCAGATCAGGTTCAGGTACTTACACACTAGTTGCATTTGAAAAATAAATATTTCATGATTTCTTAATTAATATCTAGCTGCATCACATCACATCAAAGACATATACTTCAAGGGCTGACTTCAAGGCAGATTAGGAGTGGCTGTAATTTACTAATTTACTGGTATCTCTGCCAATTTAATCTGCAAACAGTTTATTGTATATCAAGAATGATACTTTCCTGATGCCCCACAGGTTTAATGGTACAGGATGAGTCCCAGACAAACAAGCACCAGCTATGGGTATCCTCAGGGAATCCATTTGCTCCATTGAGAACAAAATGTCAGAAAAGAGCCTACTTATAGAATTGAAGGAAGCTCTTTACAGGTATGATCACACATATGCTACATGGCACGGTAATGATCACACATATGCTACATGACACGGTACAGAGAACAGTCAGAAATTGGATGTTATTGTGTGATATACGGATAAGGTTTACTAGCAAATCATTTTGTGGTTGTGCTGTAGAAAGTGTCCATAGAGCCTTACAATTACTATGTCCAAAAAAAAAAGCAAACCACGTGAGAAATTTTAGCATCTCTTGTTCACGGCAGAGAAATAAAAAGAATGTTCAAGCAATTGTTGTTTCATACGAAGAATTTTCAACACGCTGGTCATCTTTATCTGAACTCCTTCAGATCTCATCAGGCATCCCAGACAACTGTCCTCAAGGGAAAAGTCTAGGCTGAATTTTGCTGTCTGATTGCAAACAGCAAAAGGGGCTTCTGATGTGAAAGTGAGGCTTGTGATGTGAAGGGGGGACTCTGATGTGATGAGGGGGTGGTTCCTATTGTTAGAAGGAGGCCTCAGATGTAAAAGGAGGGGGCTCCATTTATGAAGGTGTACCCTGATGTTAAAGTGGGGGCTCTGCTACTTCTTCGTAATTGTTCTTAATAATATCTTTTTTGTCTACAAAAAGTTTTAACATTTCAAAATAAAGAATTTATTTAAAAAAAAGTGGGGTCTCTGGTGTGAAGGGGGGCTCCCGATTTGAAAACACTATAATGACAGGGTAAGAGAACTAACCACTTAGCCACCATGTTACCTCTACAGGAACCTGCCATATACTCCTTCTGCAGGCAGGATATCAGCAGCGCAACAACAGTGAGCAGTTATTTATTGCAACCAATATCTATATACCTCAACAGCTCCCACAGCAGGGGATTTCTGATAGCAATGAGTCTTTGTACTTCGCAGCCCTGCCATATGGTATTCAACATATCCATGTATGTAGTCATAAGATGATATTCTCAGGACAATACGTATCATTTGTATGTGTAGGATAGACAGACCGACTTTACCTGTGGACCTTTGTTCATCTGAATAGAGGGCGAGGGTGATGTCCGTTCCCATCGTCTGTGTGTTAGCTCCTCTGAAAGTCGTCTATTGAACTAATTAGAAGACCAATAGAACAAATGAATGTAGTGATTCTGGGGCCAATAATTTTACTTACAGACACTGCTAACACATGGAAAATATAATATTTTCCAATAGATTATCCTAGGGTAGGCAACCTTGGCACTCCAGCTGTGGTGTAACTACCAGCGCATTGCATGACTGACAGCCACGACTCCCAGAGGCAGAGACATTATGAGATTTTTAGTTTTACCACAGCTGGAGTGCCAAGGTTCTCAACCACCAGATTACCATGTTCCTTCTTCTGTCAGTAATGTCTGATCAATGATTTACATTGCAGAAAGCCACCTTCCTGGCCATTATATAACAAAGGTTATACGGGAGATATAAGTTTGTCCAATGCAACCTAAAAAAATAGCCACCTGGTGACAGATGCATTTATAATTACGTTAAGTGCATGCAAGCGACGTAATGGGTAAGTGTAACAGTGGCATCAGCAGGCAGTGCAGCCGCCGGGTTTCATCTGGTGCGGATGTCATTACATATACAGGTGACGTCATTACGCACACATGCACTTCACTGCAGGCGGCCAACTTGGTTATGGATGCTGGCAGAGAGGAGGGGACATTCTTTGCCTTCCTTTCTCGTGCAGCTTTTGGGCTCTCGATCCATGACTGAGTGTCCAACTTTTCAGAGGGCGGTGACATCAAAATTACAGTCATTTTGGTGTCACCTCCTCTGAAGGTGCCACCCAGTGCAGGCCACACCCACCACCTTCAGATATTTATTATCCACCACAGAGATCATGATACTCCCCCTGGCAATTCCTTCATCTTCCTTTCCTGATAGAAGACAGGCATCACCTTTGGTCAGCCAGCTGCCAGCATCTGTCTCTACTTCTTGCACTAAATAGCTGTGTATATGTGTCACACACCTCATTCTCCCCGCTACTGTCTCTCATCTGTGACTTTACAATGTACACTCTAAGTGAGTGATCACCGGGGGAGAGGAATCTGAGGAAAACTTTCCGCCTGACTGCAGCAGATTTCGATGACATAATTAACTCAGCATTCTGTTCTCGGACAAACCTTTGACAGACTGTGCCTAAGCAAAGTCACTCCACCTTTATATACAGTATATTTACTTTAATTTATTGTTACAGGTCAGAAATTTATTAAGGTAAACTTGCAAAAGACTGATAGGTCTTGCTTAAGAAACATTGAACGTTTATTCATATAAGAAAGATTGTTTGTATTAACGATCTTTCTTAGACAAAATTTGCCAGGAAAAATAGAATTTGTTTGGCGGTTTAATGTGCCCAGATCATGTGCACTAAAGTAATAACATATTTTCAACCATCAGTAACAGCAGGTTAAATAAAAGCCCCTACTAACCTCTGTAGCTATAGGCATTGTGGAGAAATTCATCAACACATGTCCTTAAACTGACATTAAACTCAGAAGTTATATCCTAAAAATGCATTCAAGCACCTTAACTAGTATAAAAAATTGTAGCTTATTTGTATATCACACAGTTGATACACTTTAATGAACCTTAATTAGGAAGATACACACATATAGTTTACAATCAGTCCATATTATATTTACCTCAATTTGACCATGTTCTCTAAACGAAAGCTTGATGTAGGAGTAGCGGCTAGTTTGGTACGGTCCAGGTTCTTTGTTTGGAGAAGGTGGATGAAGATGTACAACAATTTTGGCACTGCAAATAAAATACACATTTAAACAAGGACCACTATTTGCATATAAAGCCGTTTCTCTTCCCAGTTAAATGATGCCCAGTGTCATTCACTCCACTTCCTGTGACACTAGGGGAAAAGATGGAGCTGGGCTTTAACCTGCTTAAAGAACACAATAGATGCGCTGTGTGACTGATGCCCTTCAAGAAACTATAGCTGTGGGGTATAAACATGGCACACCGCCTACTGGCTATTATTGGTCAAACCAGTGGGGGGAATCAGTACAGCACCCAATCACCGATTCTGACCTAACGCTTTCCATCCCCTGCACCATATTATTGGTTACTAAGACCAACCATCACAGACATGGACTAGCAGTAGGGTGCACAAGGCAGGAAATGTCAAGCCAGAGGTAGGAAGCGTGTTAGTATTTTGCATTGCAGAATAATGAGGGGGTTCCAAGGTGTTCCACTGGGGAGCAGAGGCAGCAAACATCGTCTTGGAGGTGTTTACTAACCAATCCAAGTTACACCTTACTGTTAGTTCCCTCCTCTCAAAATGAAGATTGACAGACAAGAGATTATACTACATACTGTTTCTAGATTAGGAGAATAACTAAATTGTATTTTGGCAACAGAAACATTGACCAGTTTGTTCACATGTTATACTTGGAATATAAACAGCTTTGCCATTCAAAGTTCCTGCAAGTCATCCTTAGTACACAGGGATAAGAAAATGACATCTGCTACACCTAAAATAATCCAAACCAGCAATTTATTAAAAACATTCTCATTTTAATATTCCTATTTAGTTATTCTACACTGCCTGGCCAATAATAGTCACATACTATAATATTTAATTGGACCACCTTTAGGGCCGGTGCAGACCTGAGAAATCCGGGACGCGCTTGAGAAAAAAGGCACATGTACCTTTTTTCGCAATACGCAACGCGCAGCTGTTTTAGCTGCGATCGTATTCGGTTGTATGGGGGCAATCGCAGCGGGAAACCACGCGTGCCTTTAGAAAATAATGGCACCGCCAGCGCGAACATTGGTGGTGGGCGACTCCGTGACCACATGGCAGTCCGCGCGGTATTGTGCACGATTGCTGCGTGGTCACGGATGTCTCATGCCCCCTGAACCTCTCTTTCACAATCTGAGCCCGATGAATCCTGGCATTGTCGTCTTGGAATATGTCCGTGCCATCAGGGAAGAAATAATCCATTGATGGAAAAACCTGGTCATTCAGCATATTCAGGTCGGCAGCTGACCCTTATTTGATGGGGACACACCGTTGCTGAACCTAGTAATTATCCAATGGAAGGCTCTCACCTGTTTACTTAGCTAAATCCAGGTGGTGACTTTTTCTTGGGCCAGGCAGTGTATATGTACAGTATATTGGCCAACCAGATTTGCTTATTCTGCTTGTGCTTCTTGCATTAACAAAATTTCAGGTAGTAGAGGACTGCTGTCCTCTCCTATGTAACAACATTCGAGAATGCCTAGACTGTAAAATTAAGCTTTAAAAGTGTGTTTTCCAGCCTGAGTTTTCACAGTTGCTATCCAGGGATTGCTAGAGACATGACAGAGGAAGCAATAAACAGCTAACAGCCTCTAAGCTTAGGCTCTTTTAGATGGCGCAGCAAAGGGAATTACATGGTTTACTTTAAATACACTAAAACTCTATTTTCCTAGTTGTATAAAAAGGACAGCAATTGCAGTTAGCACAGTCTGCTTCATGTCTGTACACAGGATATGCTACTTGCTAAAATAAGATCACCATTCCCAGCTAGTGTCCCTATATTTACATTGTATGGAAGGCTCTCTGGAGACCAAGGGGAGAAATATTCACACGGAAACAGGTTGACGTGTGGCAGACACAGATAACAGTCTTTCATCATCTAATCTCAGCACATGGAAAAATACATTATATAACTTCAAACATGTATCAACATACTGCCACTGTCAACAGTAAGGACAACGTGGTGAAATGGAATATAACCTTTCTACAAGAAAACAAATTTCTATGCTAATACAAATCATATCAGCTCACATTATGGGGCTCGTTTATAAATGTCCTGCCCGGCTATGCCGTGCCATGGCACTAGCAACCCTAAATGGAGTTGACAAGTATAGGAAATCTTTATACTCCTGAGTGCCATGTGAACAGCATCTGGGTGGAACTTTGATAAATGAACCCCTATGTGAATGTGATATTAAAGCTTCAGTTCTCCCCCCCCGCCCCCCATCTAGGAGTCCCACCTCCTTATAATCGTCTAGGGCTGCAACTAAGGATTATTTTAATAATTGATTAGATGGCCAATTAGATTTTTTTTTTAAATGAAATAAATACCATACTTAAATTTAAAATAAAATACACAATTGCAGTGTTACAAACATAAAGTTTACTTCAGAATAAAACTGCATGTTACAATTTTTTGCAATTGCACTGCACTGGAACGTATGGCGGTACTGTGCGCTCCAGTACGGGCGATCACACTGTGGGAGGCGTGTTTGGGGTGCCAATTACATGAATGGCACTGCAACGCACCTCCCGCAGCACAATTTGTCAGTGTGTGGCCAATACTTTTTGACTTTTTTCTACCTTTTATCATTTTTTTTTCAATAATTCAATTGTAAGCACATGGTACTTGAATAGCTTTAGCTAGGTAATGACAGCTGCCAGTGGCAAGATTCCGCAGACGGCAGCTGAATGTGAACACAGTAGGTAGTGGGCTGGTGCAATAGCCAGCCTGCTATTGGCCATTTCAAATTGCAATAGCCAATATCAGGCTGGCTATTGCACCCGCCTACTGCTTGCTGTGCCCTCCTCCCAGCGCGGAGGAGAGAGCTGGGGGATCCAGCCAACTATTCTCACTATTGATCAATTAGTTGGTTGCAGCCCTAAAATCGTCTGTTTTTTTTCTTCTATTCCTTGTTATGTAGTGCACATTCACTCACCACCTGCACAGGTGCTGTTATCAGCCAAGCAGCTGCTTTTGAGGCACCCATGCATGCGTGTTCCGGCAGTGGCTGTGTGCATCCATAGACACACACACAGCCCTGCAGCAGGCCACGCCCCTCCTCTCTTCCCTAAAGGGTGATTGACGGCAGAAGGAGCCTGTGACGATATGGTCACCAGTTTACGAGTTAAATGTGTATTGGTGTTGGGTTATGTTTAAATGTGTTATACTGGGTAACCTGTTTATGAAACGACTGTCAGCACCATCCCTTGTTATCTCCCTTTGTACTCTGAAGGAGCTCAGGACAATGACATTCTGGCCAGGCCTCTGCTATGGCTGTCTGGAGCTCTTTAGCAGGTGGACCCCTGCTGGGTTGTGCAGACCAAATGTCTAGGGAGGGGAAGGGGGATGTGATGGGATTATAATCTGATCACTTTCTGTATAAAAGGTTGCACAGTTTATCAATAAATCAGAGTTTGTTTCACCCTACACTTGAGTCTCGACCAGTGACTGGGGAAACTGGGAGCGAAAGATCAGCGGGTTGCAGTATCTCCTGAGCAAGGAAGAAGACAGCGGCGGACATACTCATCCTGAGTACCGGGTCCGTCACAGATCCTATGGCTCCTCTGCCCTCAGTATCCTCCCCACGCAACCAGGAAGATCGGGGAACGGAAGGATCGCTTCGGGAACTGGCAGTGGTGACAACACTGACAGTTAAGTGTGGGGGGAATGGAGAACACAAAAAGGTACTGATGCGAATGATACACTGTGCTACAAAGGCTGCATGGAGTCACCCTGGTCAAACAACTGCATCACTGTTTGATTTTAAACATTATCCCTGCTGCCTGCACCCTATGCCAACAAGCCACCACCTGACAAACTTACAAGTTACAACCACTTGTGGATCACTAGTGGTAAATCCCGGCCATGATATAGCACAATCTAGAACCTAACTAGCAGGGTGCCAAACGTGGCCCTGTCTATTCATACATTTACCCCGATTACCTAAATGTGCACAGCTTGTTCACTTTGCAAAGCAAATTTTTACATATCTTTTACATATCATGTGCAAGGAAATAATTAAAAAAAAAAAAAAAAAAAACAGGAATTTTGCTTGGACATGATTGGATGCTAAAAGTCACTTGGCAAAGAGAAAATTCACGTAGAAAGTGAATATAATCTACTCCTTTAGTAAATCTATTATTAACACCATTAGCTCAAAAAGATCAAATGCAATGAACATGAAACGCATACCTTTTCCCAATGCCTCCAGCCTGCTCTTCTGTGAACACAACTTGGGAAAGGGGACTTGCAATGCAGAAATCCTAAAAAAAAATGGGAAACAGACAATACAATGATTTACCAAGTACCAAGTTCACTTTTCCTATTGATCCAAAAAGACTTATGTAATGTTAGCTACAGTCTGACAGTTGTGGTTTTTAGATCTGAATATGAGGGCAAGCCTTTAGACCCTTTAAAGACAACCAAATCACTAAGGCTGGGTTCACACCTAGGCATATCGAATATGCGCGTTTGTCGCGCGTTTCGTGCCGCGCGTCTTTACCGCGATTCGCGGTTAAAAAAAAGTGCGACAAACACGCGTTTCCGAGGGCTACCTGGCTGTATCCCAATGGATACGCGCGGCAAATATGCCCCAAAGACGCTCCTGTACTTCTTTGGGCGTAAGGCATTTTGCAGCGCATTCCTACACGCTGCAAAACGCCCAGGTGGGAACCATGCCCATAGGCAATCATTATTTTTCACATGTTGAGCGTTTTACAGAGCGTAGGAACGCGCTGTAAAACGCCCAGGTGTGAACCAGGCCTAAAACTGAACGTTTACCACAAAGCCCTCCTCCTAGCGACTCCTAGAATCCACAGCGCACACAAAATGCACTGCTAAAAGACAATTCCACCTTTTACAAAAAAAATAATAAAAGCACTTCTCTTCAGTAAAGACAAAATGTGCATTTAGAATTTTTTTGCATAGAAGTCAGTAATTAATCTGAACTGGGATCAGTAGATCGTGGGTGCAATGCTCTGGCTCCTGCAGACTGTTCCGCCCATCCATGTTCATACCTCGGTATGGACAGGCAGTAAAAGGGATGGGAGGAAGTGTCAATGGACTACAAATGTGGGGTCACAGGAACCTGTCAAAGAATCTGTGAACGGGTGACGTGGCTGTGTGGGTGGAGCCAAGCACAGCATCAATGATTTCACACACCAGCAGCAGCCTGTGAGGAAAAGAACCCCGCAAATTAGCTAAGTGTGTGGGGGAGGGGGACAACAGGAGCTGATCTGCAATCTGACCATGTTTCATGTTACACCCGTATTTAAAGTGGAACATAAAACACGGTCAGAAATCTGCACTTAACCATCAAGCTGGTCACACATGTATGGATATGATCATACGAGACTGAAATGGCTGAACTGAAGAAAAATTGCAAACGAAAGACCATCCATTGGATTAATTTAGTAAACTTTCAATCAATTTCGACAAGATGATTGGACGTGGCAGAATTTTGATGATCATCAGAAAAGCCGATCGTAAAACCAACTTCATTAAAAGTGTTCTTTAACAGAGAAGAGCATTTAGTCTTCCTGTCTTCTCTACTGAGCATTCTATGGGCTGCATACTCAGCACTTACAATCAGCTTAGGGTGATTCAGGCATACATGTTTTATGTACATCGGCACAGTCAGGAGGATTGCAAAGCTTGTGTGACCTCTAATAATCTCCATTGTTGCCTACGGTGCACTGATCAGCCCAATTCCATAATTCAATTTGCAGCAAATGCACATATTGGGTGGGAAAGGTAAATACTGATGGCTCAGTCCAGTATATGGGCACACTACCAATGTATGGATACATGTGATGTCATCACTATAGAGCTGCAGCTAACGATTATTTTCAAAATCGATTAGTTAGCCGATTATTAAGTTTGATTAATCGGATTTAAAAAAAATTTAAAAAAAAATGGCTCCAGTGATGGACTACTAGTTTGTATTGAGATTGTAGTCCATCACAGGAGCAAGCTTGGAGCGGTGGAAGTAAAAAAACAAGTGTGGTGCAATATAGTGAAATGGAAACTGTAAAGTTATACAGCAATGAATGCAGAATGGCACCGGCTATAGAGGACTACAAATCCCAGCAATAGTACATTATAGCTGGCGGTATTCTGCATTGCGCTGTATAATGTACTATTGCTGGGATTTGTTGTGCTCCTCTATAGCTGGTGGTAGTCTGCATTGCGCTGTATAATGTACTATTGCTGGGTTTAATAGTCCTCTATGGCTAGTGGTATTCCGCATTGCGCTGTATAATGGATTATTGCTGGGATTTGTTGTACTCCTCTATAGCTGGCGGTATTCTGCATTGCATTGCTGTATAATGTATTAATGCTGGGATTTGTAGTCCTGTGCGTGGATGGGGGCGGGTTTGGCAGCGGCGAGCTTGAGGTGGGGAGGAGGTGCGGCGCGCGGCGTGTGAGGAGCTGTTAACATGGCCAACTAATCGAAAGCCGATTAATCGATGATTGAAATCATGGACAACTTTTTCAATAATCGATTAGTAATTTAGTCGATTAGTTGTTGCAGCCCTACATCACTGTGCTGTATCTAGCCTGAGAGAGCAGAGCTGTGGGAGGGACCGAGCAGGTTCCACCCACTACAGACTGCCTGCAGAAAACTACAGGAGGGGGAGGAGACAAGACCAGTCATCCTGCACACAGCAGTGACCGGTCTTTATTACAGAAAGCTCCTGTAGAACGGAATAGTCTCACACTGGATCACTGCACAGAGCTGGAGGAAATACACAAGGCACACCTAGTAATAATACACATGGCTCTTGTAATGAGACCATATTTGCTTATCCCAGAGTTCAGCTTTAAACTACTTACATGATTCTTCTGGTCTCTCCATATAAGTCTGTGTGTTGTCAGAAGTAGGGCGCCCATGTCAAACTTGCACTGGTTAAACAAGTAAAAGAAAATAAGTGGTATAATAATGAAGTTTATGGAGAAAACAAATACAGAGTTGTAAAGTAAACTAGAGACTAAAACAAGATAATAAAACCAAGAGCAGCATAAGGTGTCAGCTCATACCCGTAGCTGCACAGATCTCCACCCAGAGGTGACCAGAGTCTCCGGGCTGTGATATGCAAGCAGCAACTTTCCCTTAGTTCCATTTACATGTGAATAGATTCACCCCCTTCCACCCTTGTGACATTCTCTGGGGCCGCTCTATATACGATGGTTATTATTTACATGGAAGGTTTAGGACATGCCTGAGCAAATGCAGACACTGGCTTTGAGAAATGATTACCGAAATTAAAATGTCAAAACGAAACAAAATGTCAGGCCGAAACCAAACATGTTTTTTTCCCCCTAACCTTTTCACATTTTTCAAAATATTTTATTTTTATATAAACTTTTTACATTTTTTAAAATATTGTATTTTTATTTATTTATTTTTATTAAATATTTTTATCTTTTAACTTTACTGTCATTCGCTCTGGGGAAATATTAGGGGTCTAAACAGACCCCTGATATTTCCCTTTTAAAATATAAAAAAAGAGATTGAGAACACAGAGTCGTCCATCTCTATTTCTGCAGCTCCTGTTATGCATGCACAGGAAGCCTCTATACTGAGTGTTCCTGTTCATTTATAACCTGAGGACAGAGTATGTTTACTATAACCACAATGATGAATGAACAGGAGGTGATGTAGATCACTCCCATTCATTCATAATTGAGGATATAGTAACCGTACCATGTCCTCAATTATGTACAAACACTCAGCGATCACTGAGTGCTTGTACCGCTCTCCATCCTGGATCGGCTGTCACAGGAGGCGGGGCGGGAGGAGAGCTCCGCCTGCTGTGACAGCGCTCACAGATGTATCTGCCCATACACCGCCGCTCTCCTAATCTGTCACAGGAGGCAGAGCGGTTCAGGAGGAGAGACGCTGGCCGCTCACATCGCTCTGCCTCATCTGACAGTTTCTCTCCTCCCCGCTGCAATGTCAGAGGGGACAAAGATGTACCGCTATTCCGGCCGAAAGATGGCACTTTTGGCATTTTGCCAAAAGTGCCATTTTCGGCCGATATGTTTCGGCGGACGAAATTTTGGTGCATCCCTAATTACTAGTATATGGTTATTTGTACGTACGCCTAATATTCTCAGGGACAGGTAGATAGCTTTTAGGTTGAATCTCACTCCGGCTTCTCATTCAGTGCAGTAATAAAAATTGTTGTGTTCCCATCAACTGATCGATTATCATTCGAAAGACCATTCGTGGACGATTTGGGCACCTTTAGGGAGATTTACCCTCTCTACTTGTCCTGGTGACCTTTATCACTGAAAAGGTTGTCACCAAAACAGGAATAGATGGGAAAGGGGACACTTGTGAAACGGCTTGTAGTTATCGGTTCTGGTGACCATGTTTATAGTTATTAGACAGGAAGCAAAGGGAAATTTCCCCAATGGGACACAGAGAGGAAAAAAATAAAACACTTGATCCTTCCTTACTCTATCCAAAACAAAAAAAAAGTGTTGGCTTAGGTTTAACTTTTTGGGCTGGTTCACAATAGCCTGCACGGTAAAATTCTGAGTTTCACAGAGTGATTGGACCAAAAAGACAAATTCAAGGCCACGCTGACACCTTGTGGCCAAGAAAAAAAAAAACATTGGTCTGGAGTTAGGCTTTCGGCCTAGTTATGTTTGTTCTATTGCTTCAACTACAAAGGAAAGGCTTAGATGCAAATCATGTTTAAATATAGCTAAATAAAGAGCAAAGTTATAATGAAATCCTCAAATCAAACTTGAGGACTCACAAAAGCTGTGAATGGAGAAACTACAATTTCCATCACTGACCACAGCAAAGGGACTAAGGTCCTATTCACACCACTTCCAGATAATCTCCAGACCAGACCAGATTGTTTCCGGACCCAAAATGCATCCTAATGTATCCCTATGCTATTTCTGGCCTCTGTTCACACCAGCGCAGTCCGTTCCAGACCAGACCAGAAAAATACTGCATGTCTCATTTTGTCTGGTCTGGCATGCACTGGAACGGAGGCCAGGTTCACACCATTTTCCGGACCAGATCTGGTCCGGAAAATGGTGTGAACCTGCCCTTAAAGTTCTCAAATGGAATGCAAGTGCGGTGACATCACCACCCTTGTAGCCCATTCATTCTTCCTCCCGTCTATATCACTGAATGTGTGTACCAAGCTACAGATCTGTACAGGAGAAAGAGTCTGCAGGAGTCAGAGTTTCGCAGCCTTCCCCTCCTGTATGATCTCTCACCATCACTACAAGGACAGATGGCAGGAGGGGAGATCAGTTGCAGTGGGCAACTGCTCCAGATTCTGTCTGCTCTAGTTTCTATGAATTCCCATCTCGTTGTCATCAGATTCCTCAACACAAGACACAGAAATCCAGGAAGTAGAGTCCACAACAGTGATGTCACTGCAGAAAATCCATCCATCATTGGTCAAAGCAAAAAAAATTGCATGATGCAACAAAACATGAATTAACCATTTTGCTGCTAGAGCCATTTTTGGGGGTTTTGCACACGCTTTAACCCACATTTTAGGCCTGAAAATTACTAAAAGAAGAACTCCAGGTATTATTAACCCTTGCACTGGGGCTAAAATAAATATATACTCATCTGAAGCTCCGAGCCGGCCATCTGTGACAGCGCTCCCTCCAGCCTGTCTCCTCCTCCGCATTGGAATCTTCCTCAGCGTCCTCACATCTATACGCAGTGTATAGACATGATGATTTACGGGACCTTAGACCGCTGCAGGGACGGAGGAGGACACTAGAAGGATCAGTCTAAGAAGTAGCCGGCTGGGAGCATTGGGTGAGTGTAACTTATTTTTTTTTGTTGCTTAACCTAGGCACAAACGAGCACTTAACCCTTGCAGTGGAGGGCGTAGTCCCACTGCAAGGGCTCATAAAAAAATTCCTGGAGCTCTTCTTTAAAACCCCCGAGCGTTACATATTTCTGAAAGCACAGACCCTGCAGAATAAAATGGTGGCAGTTGCAAATTTTTATGCCGCATGACATTAGCTCTACTCTTTATTAGGTACAAAATTTCAGCAAAAAATACAATTGGAATCTGTACGCTTGTAGTTTACAAAAACACAACTTAATACCCAATTTTTTGAACAATATAAAAGATGAAGTTGTGCCGAGTATGCAGATACCCAACATGCCCAGGTTATAAATTGCGAATGCCTGTGAGAACTATGAGGAGAGTGACTTCCACCCATCCCCATAGTTAGAGCCGACCTGTGATAATGAAACTGTCACATGACGGCTCTATTGATCGGGAAGTGAGCAGAAACATACCGTCGCTCACTAACTTATGGATCATCTCCTTGTAGAGAACGGTGACTGTCAGTCAATGCTCCCCGCATCGGTTCCCCCCTCCCCTCTCCGATCCTCCAGCGCTGACTGGAGGAACAGATGTGGGATGGGGCGGGCACAGCTGGCTCTGCCACTAGATAGGCAGAGTGCGCTGTCAATCAGCCAGCTGGATCTCAAAAAGGTATTGTCGGAATCCCTCCTGGCTGCGGCGCTCTCAGTATATAGCCCGCTATATACTGAGCTTTGGGTCACAGGAGGAGGTTAGTATATGTCCTTCTATGACCCTAAAGAGGATTATGGCATAAAAATGTTACCCCATAGTTCTCTTTGAACTTCATTGCTATCACATAGGGGGGCTCACAAGCTGGGGGGGCAGCAAAGTCTGGGAAGCAAGGTGAGGGAGTGTTGGGTGGGCCGGGGGAGAGCGGTTTGGTGGCCCATGGAAGCGATCTGGTGGCAGCTGAGCTGCCAGAATGGCTGCCTGTACAAAGCCGACATAGAAAACCAGAGTCCTGGTGGCTATGTCTGTTTACAGGGGCGCACAGGCGGTACCATAATGGATACGGTGCTGGCAGTGAAAAGGTCAAATGATATTATGTTTCTCTTATAACACTAGTTTGCTCACATTGTTGTATCTTCTGTGCAGTATGAATGATTTCCATAAGTTAGCGAATGATTTAGGTTTACCGATGTCCTGCCCTGGGCTGACAACAACATTTGGGTCAGACCTTCAGTGCCTTTTGCTAAACTACTCAACTCCTCCCACTCTCAGATCTCTATAACATGCGACGCGCGTGCTCGCGGGGGCGGGGGACTTTTAATTTTTTGTTTTTTTTTAGATTTATTTTATTTAAATTTAATTTAAAAAAAACTTTTTTTTTTTTTTTTTTACTTTACTTTGACTGCTATCACATGGGGGGGCTTACATGAAGGGGTTAAAGGAGAACTATGAGGTGAGTGCTTTTCACTCACCTCATAGTTCTAGCCGACCTGTGACAATGAGACTGTCACAGGTCGGCTCAGTAGATCGGGAGGTGAGCGAAAACATACCGGGTTCCCTCACCTCTCGATCCTTTCACGGCTCTCTGCCGTGACAGGGGGAGGGGCTGGATTCCCCTCTCCCCGCTCCGATCTGCCAGCGCTAGTTTGTGTCCTCCCGTTACCCTAAGGAGAACTATGGGGAAAAACACTGACCCCATAGTTCTCCTTTAAGGCAGATCATTTTGTAGTCCAGGATGAGAACTAGGAACTTTGCTATAACACCGGAAGTCTTAACAGGACTACACTGGGGGCTAGTTCACACCAGCCTCAGTGCGTTACGGCCAGAATCGACTGCACTGGACCGGAACGCAGGCGAGACGCGCTCCCGTGCGGCCGGAGGGCGTGGCTGCGGTGCCATTGAGTTCCCCTCCTGCCCCACAACAAAGTGAGCCGGCCAGAATGCGATCCAGTGCACACTAAGGCTGGTGTGAACTAGCCCTGAGTGTCTGACAAGGTCAACAGGTTTTTTTTTTTTTCTTTTGGTTTATGTTGCAATTTCGGAGAGAGAACAAAACACTTCCTGGTATAATGAGGAGACCAAATTAGTGCAAATCAGAGAAGTTAATTGTTGTAAACACACTTTGGGTATGACAGGTGCACTTTAAAGGAGAACTATGAGATGAGTGATTTTCACTCACCTCATAGTTCTAGCCGACCTGTGACAATGAGACTGTCACAGGTCGGCTCAGTAGATCGGGTAAACACATTCTGAGCAATAATTCTAGGGCATCTCTAAACTGTTGACCTGTGGGGGCTTCTAAAGCTTCGTTCATAGACTTTTTGGGGTACTGAATTTTGTTGCCGTTTCACAGACGCACGCAATTTTTAACCTGGGCATGTTGGGTATTTATTTACTCGTAACCTCATCTTTTGTATTTAATTTTTTTTAAATGGGTATTTTATTGTGTTTTTTGGGGCATTTAAGTGCATTTTTCACAAAATGTTGGGGTTTGATAAGGAGTTGCGCTAATATTGTGCAACATAAACATTTTCATTTTCAGGCCTAAAATGTGGAATATAACATGGGTGCAAAAAATGAAAAAAAGGCCTCAGTCATGAATGGGGTAAAGGGCAATACAGTAACACCTCAGTTCACGAACGCTTCTCATTGCGAACAATTTGGTTCATGAACAGGAAGTTCAGCAACATTTTGCTTCCGTTCGCAATTCTCCAAATTGGGTGACGAACACAACCGCGGCCATCTTCCCTGCTCTGACACTGGTCGTGGCTTCCTCTAGTTGAGATTGCGCAGACAGAACTGTGCACACTAGCCCACCTTATGGGGAAATTTGATTCGGTTTGGGACCAGAATCGTGGAATGAATTAAGTTCGTGAGCCGAGGTACCACTGTAATCTAAAGTCCACCTGAGCTGGTAAACTGGCCATACACGATACAACCAGATTGTATAATCTCCATATAATCTTCTGTAGATTTAAAGGGTATCTATGGGCAAAACCGAAAAATAAATCTGTATTTCTGAATTGAATTTCCATAAGTTCTATCCAGCTCCTAATATCCATATCCATCTAGGAGTTTGTAAACTTACTTATTAAAGATGTCCATAGGATGCACTTCCTGAATGTACTGACAGAATATTACTCAGCCCTGTAAATATGCACTTCCTTGTGTCACCACTCTCACAGAGCCTGCCTTCTGAACTACAACTCAACAGCTGAACAATGTAACATTATCATTGCTTGCTGGAAGCAATGCATGATGGGATATGCAGTCTTGAGATATGGAGATTGCATCACATCAAGCAGCAGGGAAAGAGATGCAAAGCACACTAGGAATACAGGAAGTTGTTGAAAGTGATGGGCAGACAGAAGACAGCACTCACTACATAAAAGGTATTTTTTCATGTAAGCTTTGATTGTATTATCAACAACTAGTGTGTATTCCTATTACAATGCTGATGTCATAACAGGAGAGGATATGCTGGAACTTAACTCCTTTACTATAAGGCGAAACAGTCCAAGCAATGTGTATGTAATCAGGCCCTTGTTGATGTAAAGCAGATTGCACACTCAGATCGTATACTGTATGGCCAGCTGTAGTCTCCCTCCCTGTGTAGATGAATAATAGTTTACAGCTATGACAGCCAGTCCTGTCTACTGACCTTATCCTCCCCATCTGACAGGCGCACCCCTCGCTGCTGGATCACCAGTGTCTCCTCCATCTCCAGCAGCCCGGTGCACCACGAGAAGCGGTCCATATCCACAGATGACACCGTATCACTAATAGGGAAACCAGACCCAGGCTCTGACTTCAGCAGGAAGCGGCAATACACGAGTGTGAAAACAAACCCGTCCCTGAAAACAAGAACAGAGAAACAGAACGACAGCCATTTTTTTGAAGCTCAAGTTCCTATAAAAACCTATGGGAAAGGAGACAACAAAATGGCTCCTGTGCGGAGACAGATATTTCCAAACATGTTAGAACATATGATTGGCCGCTAAAGAAACTAGTGACAGGCTACCAACTTTCCCTTCCAAGCAGTGCTGTCGGCTTGGCAGCTAATCACGTGACCGCAAGCAGTGTACCGATTGGACAGACCCTTCGTACATAGTTCACAAAACATACTTGAAATGTATGACGGCTTTGTGCCAAAAAGATAAATATGAGCCACACTTACTATCACATTGACAATTGTTTTTATTGATCTTGTTATAATTGTGTATAGACAAATCTAACGATATGTTTTAATAAATCAAACGGACTATGTGTCTAAGTGGGCACCTAAAAGTCCGCCTCTTTCATTCATATTTTGAGCTATATGGATTTTCTGGGACGTGGTACTTCTCAATAACCTCTGCGATATATATTTTGGCCGAAAAGAAAAAAAAACCGAGTG
This sequence comes from Nanorana parkeri, assembly GCF_000935625.1. Classification (NCBI taxonomy): domain Eukaryota; kingdom Metazoa; phylum Chordata; class Amphibia; order Anura; family Dicroglossidae; genus Nanorana; species Nanorana parkeri. Next base: position 786,584 of record NW_017306506.1, on the reverse strand, counting down.
AATGGATTTGTTCTTGACCTAAGCTGCAATCATTCATGAACCTTTAGCTGGGGTGTAGCCTACGCCCATCGTAGTTAAACCCGTGCCGTATTGGTTCTGAAGAGTAAAGTTATATATCACGTGGCATACATTTTTTGAACTGATTGGCGAAGGGACAATAACAAGCACGCCCATACCTTTTAGCCAACCACAGCTTCCCGCATTCCGATGGAGAGTTGTGATTGGAGAACAGTATAAACGGCAGCCAATCGCACAAAGAGGGGGTGAAGAGAGGGGCGGTTCTATAGCCGAGCGATTTTCAAACTGGCTTAGCGAAAGACGGTGTTCTGTGAGCGGAGAGATGGCGAAGGTGACAGCGGTGCGAAGGGGAATGCAGTCCGGGCGTACAGGTGAGCGGCAGTACGGTGAGAATGCTGTTTGTGTGGTCCTCGGGTATTGTGTGAGCCCCCTGCATGTCCTCTGCTAGTGTGTTCCGGCTCACCACCCAGCCTTCCCTACAAGCTATGTGCTCTGACAACGCCTGGATCTTTCCTAAACTGTCCACCAAGTATAAGGGAATGACAAATAATGTATCGGACCTGCTTTTGGCGCAGGGTTCATTTGGACCAATCACATTCTTCGTTTTGCGTCCCTAGAACAAAAGTAAAACCTGATTGGTCAGAATGGACAGTACTCTGACTTTGTACCTATTTTGATTTTCTCCCATTTTTATAATGAAGTCTCTTACAATGAAGCTGACTTAATAAAGGAATTAAAAATCTGCTCAAAAAAATTTAAGTGTGAATATTCTATTTAATTGTCCAATCTTGTGAAAGAGCACGTGATTGGGTACGCAATGTGAACAGACTGTTTTTTCACATGATTGGATAAAGGAAGTGAATGTTCACACAGACATAGAAGCTGATTGGTTGCCATGAGCAACTGCTCCAGATTTTGTCTGCTCCAGTTTGCATAAACCCCCCCAAATGTATGCGAACTGGAGCAGACAAAATTTGGAGCCCATGGCAACCAATCAGCTTCTATGTTTCATTTTCAAAACTTCACAGAACAAACTGAAGCTGATTGGTTTGCATAGGCTCAGTGATCAGTGGATGGCGGGCGCAATGCTCTGGCTCCTGCAGACTGTTCCTCCAGCACTAGGTTACATAACCTCCATCTGTGGGGCTGGAAGAAGTGTGGTGATGTCACTGCAGTTGTGCTCCATTGAGATCTGAGTCCCTCTGCTGTAGTGATGGACAGGAGATGTAGTTTCTTCATTCACAGATCCTGTGAATGGATTATGGGGCCGTGTGGGTGGAGTCATGCACAGAATGTAGATAGAGACTTGTTGCACTCCTTACCGGATGCCCCAACGACCAGGGAGGGTGCTTGTAGTGACTGCGGATGACACTGCTAGTTACATGGATCATTTGAAGAGATGTCACCAGCACGCCAAACATCAGGATAACCATGTGTTCATTTAATAAGAACCATGTCAAGTAAAAACAAGCGCTTTCAGCCACGCATGGTCCCTTCGTCCGGCTTAACATCGACACTCGAGTCACGCACAGCCTCTCTGAATTAAAATAAATACACCGGGGGGATGTGGGCTGCACAGGGTGGCTCCTTTCCCTTGCAGGGTCCTATGGAGCCACCATCGTGTGTTTATGTCTCCACAAACACACAGCATGGTAAAGTACTCCCTTCTCTTCTTAGCTGGTAGATGAACAGCTGTTGGAGACTGCTGTCTCTTTGATCTTGTACTAGACAGGAAGTTCAAGGAAGCTGAGCTGAGAGAGTTGGTGCCAAGTGTTAGGAAACATGATGACTGTAATTTTTTTGGCAAAAAAATGTAAAGAAATCCTTTGCTGGGCAATGTATATTTGTTTGGTCTGGATTCATTATTGGAAAACATGTAATACTACTTTTAAAGGCATTTCAGGGCCACGGTTCACCCATATTTAGGGTGTGACATGAAACAAGGCTGCATTTTTTTATTCTCCGCATGGCAAGGAGTATTTTTTCACTTTGCTTTCTAAAGATCTCGATTTTGTATTGCTGACCTGTGCTCTTTTATTACATGTGAAATCTGAGTTTTATTGATATAAGGTTCACTTTAGGAGCTCCACAATATCAGCAGGGCGGTCAGATTAACATTTGTCATGTTTTTCTAAACTAGAGCAAAGGAAAAAACAACATGCAGCGGACAACGTACCGAGAAAAACGGCCACTCTGAAATCCAAGAAGCCTGAGAAACAGAATGAGATCAGGTCAGTAGCTTTTATATCCGGTGTGGACACACGAATGTGGAATTCAGGAGCCGGTCTGTACAGTCCAGGTGCCAGCAGGATGTTTGTGGGAGTCATTTCCATTGACAGCAACTAGAAAAAAAAATCTAAAAAGTTAGGCACTAGTGGTATTTTTAAGGAGCATTGGCGACCTGGCTCACGGGATTTGTCCAGCCCTGCTTTTTATGTTAGGAAATCTAAGTGCAATGGCAAGCACTTTTCAAGTTAAAGGAGAACTATGAGGTGAGTGCTTTTCACTCACCTCATAGTTCTAGCCGACCTGTGACAATGAGACTGTCACAGGTCGGCTCAGTAGATCGGGAAGTGAGCGAATACATACCGGCGTTCGCTCACCTCTCGATCCTGTCACGGCTCTCTGCCGTGACAGGGGAG
>NW_017306506.1:738078-783731 GCF_000935625.1 Nanorana parkeri | reverse complement strand
GCGGTATACTCCGGCGTCTCAGTATACCGCGAGCTACAGCTCGCGGTATACTGAGCCTAGGGGGACGGGAGGACACTAGTTTGTGTCCTCCCGTTACCCTAAGGAGAACTATGGGGAAAACCCCTAACCCCATAGTTCTCCTTTTTTTTATCTTCTCGTGATGGACTACAATCTCCTGTTTAGTTTACTAATTTGTATGGAGATTGCAGTCCATCACGGGAGTGAGCTTGGAGCAGTGGTTACTTTACAACACACACAGGGATCATGTGGAACAAAAGCAGCCACCCTCCGGAAGGAAGGACAGTGTCAGAGATGATTTGAGGACCTACAGCGGAGCGATACACAAATAAGATACATTTTTGTTAATAAGTAGATATGATTTAAAAATTTTATGTGTGTTGGTTTTTTTTTTGGTTTTTTTTTACATGGACGTTTACTTTAAAGGGCTCTCTGTGTTCTTTCTTAAAGGTATCCTTTAATGGAGAAGTCCAATAGAGTGCCTCAGAAAAGGACTGCAACAGTGGTAGTGAAGGAGCCAAAAATGGTAAGTGTTTAAGGTTATGAGGAGAGGAACACATTCAGTAGAGGAAACTCCCTTATGTTGATTAGAATCTGTTTTTCTAATAACATCTCCATCCAAAACTGATTCTGTTCAGGTAGGGGGACAGGGCTTGATCCCTCAAAAGGTCTTCCTGATGTCCAGGAACCTGGTATGAGATCTCCTCCTACCCCAATCTTCCATGTTATACTGTCCCCTTAAAGTGGAAGTTAAGTGAAAATTAAAAATACTGACATGCAGGCTTAATACGACAGAAGAGAAGGGATGAATATATTCTCTCTTGCATCCTTGTATCTGAGTGTCAGCTGGAGGGGATCGCTCTGGCACGTAAATCTGCTAAAATGCTAGAATGAGATAATATGCTATGCATACTAGCCATTATGTGGCAACAGGGGGACTTTTTTTTTTAAAGAAAACACATGACAAGATGTAAATAAAGAAGGCAAAAGTCTGACTTTTAGCCAGTCTTTTTTAAAAACAAAAACGCTAAAGGAAAGACAGCTAAAGAATGTAAAGCAAAAAGAGGAATCTGCTAAAGCAGAAGAGAAGCCGCCGGCAGTTAAGCCTGTTCTTGGAGCTTATCGTGGCAAAATTGTGCAGTCCAAGATTAATTCTTTTAGGAAGCCCTCTGAAACAGCAGACAATAAAAGTTCTGTCCCTGAGTGTAAAACCATTAAGCAAACTGCAGCAACCAAGCCAAATATATCTGCTACCAGGAAGCCAATGGTTAGGCCATCTTCTGTCAATGACATAAAACTGAAGACGCAAGTTCCACCAAAAAAGCCGCTAGCACCACCAGTGACATCACAAGTCAAGACATCCGCTAGAGTGACCATAAAGAGGAAAGCCCAACCTGAGACCATGAGAAGAGCTACGCATGTCATCCCAACAGTCGCATCAAAGGCATCCAATACTACAGTTACCAAGAGCAGAGTTGACCATGTGACCGTGAGAAGAACCACACATGTATTTAACCACAAGAAGTCGCTGGGAGCAAACGTGCAGCAGGGGGTTTACTTAGCTGGAATGCAGAGCAAGAAAAGGGAAACAGTTGGCCCTGTAGGCAGCTTGCCAAGTCACCAGCAGCCATCCGTTGTTGGCAAATACCCAAGAGCGAATGAATCGGCAGAAGAACGCAAGTATGTTGGGGTTTTTTATACTGTAAATTTAATTGTCAGTAGTCCCATTTAAAAAAAAAAATGTTCACTTATTCACAAGGCAGTGTAAAGAACAATAGTAAGGGTAACCTAGAGCAGCTGATTGGATTTTAGATTGTAAGCCCTCAGGGGCAGGGCCCTCACCATCTTGCCTTGAATTGTATTGTAACTGTAATGTCTGCCCTATATTGTAAAGCGATGCGCAAACTATTGGAGCTATATAAATCCTGTATAATAATAATTATTTATATTTACGGAGGTTTGATCAGTTAAAAAACAAAAATCTTAGTTTGGCTGCAATTGGTAACGCCACGTTTTCAGATTTTTCTACCAAGTCAAGAAATTCTACTGCCCACTTAATGTTTGCATTTGACAGTGGAATTATATGGGCAGTTCTTCATAAGAGGAAGAGCTTACTCCTAATTTGGGTAGAGGGAAGGGTCTGGCCTCCACACACATACAGCCTTAAGCTGGCCATACACTGATCTATTTTTTTTATTTTTTTTCGTTCAACCCACGTGCTGAATGGAAAAAATAGACCCGATTCCTCCAACACACACTGCTTGTCGAGGAATACCCGCTGTTTACATACAGCGGCTGACGGCACCTGTCAGAATACCTGACCAGAGTGGGCAGCTCATTGGCTGCCGCCTCTGATCGATCAAAGATTTTCCAACCGGCTCCTTCGATCAGCTGATCAAGGGATGAAAGGGTGCCAACAGAGGCACACACTGTACGAATTTGAACAATGTATGGGCCTGCTACAAGAAAAACCTGCTTTTGTTTGTGCTAGATGACCTATAGATAATGCTCCATCCCACCTACACAGAAAGTTTGTCCATCTGCAGGGAGCTGACCAGTAACTAAGCATAGTTTTCGCTCCAGTTCCCAGATTTAAAAAAAAAAAAATCAGATGAATATAACACTTTTTTTTTTTTTTTCTCTTGTGTGGGTATATCATACCCACTCATCCTGCCCCCTTAAAATCATCTTGTTCCCCTTAGTAGAGATTCTAAATATTTGATTACTTGACAGACTATGTGATCACCGTACAGCACTGAAAGCCTTTCAGGTCTATTTTTGGGCAGTAGACTTGTTCATAATGTACTGCCTTGTCTAATCAATAATTGAGGGTCTAGATCAGGGGTGCCCATAAGGTCGATCGCGATCTACCAGTCGATCATGCAGTGATCACTGGTAGATCGCAATGTTCTCTCCTCCCGCTGGTGGGGCTTCTCTGGATCCCCACTGCTCTCCCCATATGTATGCAGTGGGGATCCGAGAAGAAGTGAAGGAACCGGCGGCGCGGGAGGACGGAGCCGCTGTCGCAGAACTAATGCCGAGCAGTGAGGAGAGAGAGAGATGCTCGGTCTGTATCTGACAGCCGGCGCCTCTCTCTCCCCTCACCGCTCGGCCTTAGTTCTGTGACAGCGGCTCCGCCATTTCCCCTCTGCCGGGGAGGGCATGGGGGATCCATGGGAGAAGCTGAGCCCCCGTGTGCGTGGCCGAGCAGCAGAGGATCGGTACATATCAGTCATGTGTACCGGTCCCCTGTGCAGGACAAAAACTTGTTTGTAAATAACTGAGGACACGTAGTACTATGTGTCCCCAGTTATAAATGAACAATCACTCTCGGGACACCTCTCCCCATGTGCAACGTCGGCCACACAAGCACCACGAGGGGATAAGACGCCAGGGCCTCTAGGACGCACTGGAATGTAAACCGGCCGACTTCCTGCGTTCAGGGACGCAGGCATGCCCCCTCGCCCACAGTGTGATCGCCCCCACCCGGAACGCAGGCACATTAGTGCCTGCATTCCGGTCCAGTGTGATCTGAAAAAATAGTGCTTGCAGCATTTTTGCGGATCGAGCTGGACTGGAACGCAGGCACTAATGTGCCTGGGTTCCGGGTGCAGGCGATCGCACTGTGGGCGAGGGGCCTGGCTGCGGTGTCATTGTCTTCAATGCACTGCCACATCCCCTCCCGCCCCTGAATGCAGGTGTTTTTTCATTGGTAGATCTCATTGAGCTCGTCATTTGAAAAGTAGATCTCCAGACGAAAAATTGTGGGCGCCCCTGGTCTAGATCATAATAATTTTTGGCACTCAGTGTAGAGCTTGGTTGTCGTCCAACATATATACAATATTTTTAATGTATAAGACTTGATGTGTGATACATAAATTGTCATTGTCTACTAAAAATAAATCAGAATCTCACTGGCTAGCTGCCAATAAGAATGTTGCTCCTCTTATATTAAATATTTAAATCAAATCTGAGCTGTGTGCAGATAATGGGGGAACTAGAGGCTGGGCAGCATTTGGATGTAATTTGGATTGATAAGACTGCTTTTTGTTATTCAGGGCTCGTCTAGCAGAATGGAGGGCATCCAAAGGAAAGGTAATGAAAAGGCCCCCATCATCTGTGGCCCTACTTTCTACATTTAAGGAACAAAAGGATGAACCAGTGATCAAAAACGAACCTAAAGAACCTCGCCAGCTGTTCTGGGCAACCATGGCAGAAGAAGATGAACAGGAATGGTTCACTCTGAAAGTCAACCAGATCTTTGGAGAATGCCAGAAGTTAATTGATGAGGTATCCATAGATTCAATCCATTCTACGCACCAACGCCTGTATATGTATTTGGGATACAAAAGATCCCAAAGCCTTTTCAAGGCTTTTCTATCAAAACCAGAGCAGGGAAAAAATTAAAATGTGATTAATGGCCACAGCTGTTAGAGCAGCTGTACTCTTGTGCACCTTTTTGTTCAAAGGCCCTCCTGAGCAGCCTGGTTTATAGTAATGCTTGTCTCCAATCCCCTGGTCCCATGGCTGATCATGGGTATAATTATAGAGCAGGCGGCAGTGAAGGGACCATGGGTGACAAGAAAATAATGCAGACCGTAGTAACAAGCAGTTACTCACTGATAGGATTACAGAAACATTTTGTGATTGGTGTTGCTGAAAAATAAACATATTTTTTTTTTATTCTGGTATCAGGGTATTCCAAAGGAAGAAATCCTATCCATACTGGAAAAGCAAATTGAGAATATCCCAGAAGCAGAAAAACTTTCCAGATACTGGGAATGTCTGGCACATCTTGAACAGAGAGAAGGCCAGCCATATAAAGTAATTGAAGTGTGTGAGAAGGCAGTGGCAGCTGGGGCACAGGTAAGAAGAACTCTAGAAGATCACTTGGTAGATTTTGTGATCCTGGAATGGTCTAACAAGCCTTCCTGGCTCTGCGGATTGACTGTCTGTGGTCTGGATGAGATCCACCTCTATTGTGTGTTTTTATGGCCATCACTCCATGTAACTATTTTTTCTTCTCCTTATTGGCATAAGTTTGCTTTAAAGTTGATCTCCACTCATGTTGCATGTTGAGATAGCTGTGGCCCTCCCAGCAATCGAATAATGGTTACTTAAGCCTGTGTATCAGTTTGAAGCTAGCCTGAACAGTACTGGAAAAATTCTATATGTAGCATCTTCAGCATGTAATCCATCAACACACATCTACCAGCTTCTTGTCTTTCGGGCTCCTAAATTTGCCAGATCATGCAAATCTGGGTTGCTGTCAACATCCTGATGCATAATAGAATTAAAGACGATTATTCTCCCCTTTTTTTTTTCCCCCCTTCCTTTTTACTACTCTAAGGCCTCATTCGCACATTCAGCCCGTACAGATCCGTGCAGCATGCACGGGCCGTATCGGGCCATTCCCGGGAAGGACAGGGGCTGCGTGTGATTCTGTGCAGCAGCCTGTTCTTCTCTATGGTAGTATGTGGCCGTACGCTCACCCGAGCTGAACATCGGTGCGGGTGTCTGTACTCGTATGCAGACAGGATCCATCCTCTCTGCGTACGAGTACGGACACCCGTGCTGATGTGCAGCTCAGGTCAGCATACGGCCACATACTACCATAGAGAAGAACAGGCTGCTGCGTACAATCACACGCAGCACCTGTCCTTCCCGGGAATGGCCCGATACGGCCGTGCATGCCTCACGGATCTGTACGGGCCAACACTTAGCTGTGTGAATAAGGCCTAAATGTTTCTTAGTAGATGACTAACTCCTCCCTTCTCCCATGTTTTGACTTTCTGCAGCCTCTGGAAGAGCTGAGAGCCATTCTTGCAAATACATTGGAACATTTGAAGACTGAGCCTGGTATGTAGTCTTTGGATTATTAGCGGGTTTTATTTGTGTTGCCAAGGCTGCAGACAATGATCTGTAGGGGCACATTTATCTCCGTACACCAGGTATTTAATTTCGTGTGTAAACCAATACCAAGACTATGCAGATTAAAGTATTTACGTATTCCAAACAATCTGTAAAAACACTAAAACATTCACTCCCTGACCTCTGTAGCTCTAAGGATTATTGAGAAATTCATATTTAAATTTCACAACAGAGGCACAGATGTCACAACTCCACCTGCCTGCTTTTACTATGGCAGCAGAGACTTGGCAGCCTGACAGCTTTCTAATGTAGACAAACAGAAGGTGCTTCTTAGCTGTTGGAAACACACTAAACTCCACTTTAGAGTCTCTGTTGTGGTCTTAAAGTGACACTAAACTTAGAGTTAAACCTTAAAAATGCATTCAAGTGCCCCAACTATTAACAAAAATGTATCTTATTTGTGTATCACTCGGCTGTAGATCCTCAAATCATCTCTGAATTGGTGCCGACACTGTCCTTCCTTCTGGAGGGTTGCTACTTTTGTTCCCCATGGTCCCTGTGTGTTGTAAAGTAGTCACCATTCCTAGCTCACTCCCGTGATGGACTACAATCACATGTTTAGTTTACAAATTTTTATTGAGATTGTAGTCTATCATTTGAAGATATACAGCTGAGTGATGCACAAATAAGATACATTTTTGTTAATAGTGAAGGTACTTGAATGCATTTTTAAGATTTAACTCCTGAGTTTAGTAATTTACATTTACCCTTTCAAGTAAATGTGTTTGAAATGCCAGTTTCATGACCCCCTTGCAGATCCAATTGCTTCAGTACTTTCTAAGTCACTGACTTGGAGCAAGTATGCAGATTAGAAGTTCTGACATCCTCAATACAGGTCTTTTAATGGGGAAATATAGTTCTAGCAGAAGGCTAATTTCTTGAATACAGCAGAGTCGACAGTGCAGGAAGAGGTAAGTATTAAAGTGACAAAGTCAAAAAATGTTTTCCCTCCCCCCAATGTTAATTAAAGCACTTGGCTTAAATGATGTTTCTTAATCCGATCTTCTTCTTTCCTGTTGTTTTCATCTGTCCCTCCAGCGCTGCTGCTGGTCTCCGATCCAGCGATGACTCCTCTGTCCTTGATGGCACTTCCTGTCCCACGGTGTCTGCATGCGTGTGCACGCGTCCATAGACTTATCTTGTGTCTCTGCTCGTCTCCCGGCCGAAAATGTGAACTGCGCCTGCCCCAAGATGCTTTGCGGCCGCTCAAGAATGTTCACGTTTTCGGACGGAAGCGCGCGGGGAAGACGCAAGTAAGTTTTAAAGTGTTTTTTAATACTGCATCATATTTATTTTATACAGTGACTTTTAAAGTATATGCAAAGACAAAACTGTTACAAGTACCTCCCATTTTACCCTTTTATTCCAGTTCTGATCACCGCTTTAAAAGACAGCTATGGGGTACCTTTTTATCCAATAGTTCTCTTTAGGGTCCCGTGAGGACATACAGTATACTAACCTCCCTCCTGTGACCCAAAGCTCAGTATATAGCGAGCTTATGCCCGCTATGCACTGAGAGCACCGCAGCCGGGACGGATCCTGACAATACTGTCGAGATCCACCCAGTTGGCTAATTGACAGGGGGCCCTGCCTATCTAGAAGCAGAGCCAGCTGTGCCCGCCCCATCCCAAATGTGTTCCTTCAGTCAGTGCTGGAGGAGGGGGGGGAACCTGATAGGAGTGATGACTGACGGTCACCGCTGTCTGCAGGGAGATGATTGGGAAGTTTGCTTACTTCCCGATCTATATAGAATCAATCTGTGACAGTTTTATTGTCACACGTTGGCTCTAACTACAGTAGGAGGATAAGTGTAAATCACTCACCTCATAGTTCTCCTTTTTAACATTATGGATTTCTCATTAATTTCTGTCCCAGTCTCAATGGTTACCAAGGCCGTGATACCATTATAAATGGCTTGTAGGCATGGGCTGATATTGCAGTCCTGGCACAATCATCTTGGAGAGATGTAAAAAAACCAACGGGAGATTGTGCCCACCATATGTGCCAGTTTTGAGTTTAGTTAATGCAGAATAAGCATGTAATATGTAATTGATCTGGTGCTGTATTTCCAGGAGAGAGCCAGAAGAAAGAGAGTGAGGGAGAGGCTGAAGCTGAAGAGCTAAAGGCTGAAGTAAAGTTTGAACCTGAGGATTCTGCTATGAAGGAGAAAAAGAAAAGGGGAAGAAGACGAGCAATGAAATATGAACCAAAGAGCCCGTCCACTCCTGAGAAACCATCCAACTCTCAGAGCTCTCCAGGAAAAGGAGAGGATACATCGTCCGTTATTAGATTCAACATCACTACAACCCCTCATCTGCAAATGTAAGTTCTCCCTTCTGTTCAGGAGGTACCTTGAGTGTACGGTGTGAATATCTGTGCATTATCATCAATCTAATCCACATTAGGGTCTCATAGATACTGCCTGCTCAGTGCCAGGCCCATAGACTGCTTTATAACAGATTTTCTTAGCAGGTCACCCTTCCCACACACTAATACTTGCCTTCTCCATGCTGCCCCCTTTTTCTGTCTGAGCCCCAAGTCTAATGCATGTGTAAGCTCCATGTCTATTATTGTAACTTACACAGAGTTCATGACCTTCTGTCCTACCCCACGTGACAGTGTTCGTGCCTGTGATTGGCCACCCAGGTACAAGCACTGCTTCCTAGGGTTAAGTGGAGATGGCCACATGCTCTTTAGTATTGGGTAATTGAGGGCTCTGATGGACGAATTGAGCAGGTGGGAAGAGCTGCGCAGGTGAGTACCGGTAGGTGGGTGCGGCCTGTCGGGGCTGGGCAAAGTGACAGATTCTCTTTAAAGTGTATGTAAACCCCAACAATGAACTGCTCCTATTTGATCAAATTTTAATCTGCTAAATATATCATTTGAAAGTGTTTTTTATGTCCATTTCATACCTGCTAATCAGGTCAAAAATTCAGTCCCTTTCTGTGTTGTCCCAAGGAGGCTAATTGGCCCTCCCAGTTCTTATCTTGGTACCACAGAATGATTAGCCTTTATCTTGTGGTGATGGGAGAGTGGGAGGGTCTGAGTAGTTCCTCAATAGGAAACTGGACAGGGCTTACAATACTAAGGTCCCTTTCTAACGGGTGCCCATCTGCTCCGATCAGCGAGGGATCCGCGCAAAGATTCCATGCTGATCTGAGCAGTACAGAATGGATGTCACTTTTTTGACATTCATGCCTATTTAGGTTTTTTCCTTCATCTTGTGATGGAGGAAAAAACTGATCCATGTTGGGTCTATAGGCAGGTGACTGTAACTGACATGCATCTGATTACATCCTTTCACCTCTGATCCGCCAAGTTTAGGTCTGAATGAACGGAATGTTTTTTTTTTTGTTTTTTTTTTTTTTATTATCCTCAAGATGTATTTGAAGGTCATCAGATGTAAACGAACGCACATCCATCTGCCCACAGACTGAAAGGTTTATCTGATGGGAACAGCTGTGCAAAAGGCTGGTCCTAAAAAAATGGTGTATTGTCGCCCACAACAGGAGCTAAGAGCTAACAGATTTGCATGTCATTTTCTGTACTTGCAGGGCACTTAAAGTGCCCCTGTGGTCAGACTATAGACCTTAAACTATTAAGATATTCTTACCATTTTGAAATCTGAGAATTGTCGGTAATCATGGTAAGGGGAGAGGAGCAAGGCATAGGTTATACACCCTAAAACCTTTTTGGGGCGTATTATGTGTATACACGCAAGGTCCTAAAGTGGTTTAGTAGTAGAACTTGTCATCGCCTAAAATGATTTTAAAGTATAACTAAAAGCAAAACATTTTTTTGTAATTTGCATAGAGTAGTGAGGGATTAGAACTAGGGATGTATCGGCCGCCGAAACATATCGGCCGAAAATTGAACTTTTGGCATAATGCTGAAAGTGCCATTTTCCTGCCGATATGTTTCGGTGGTGTATCCCTGCTTTCTTTCCTCCCCGCTAGGCGCTGCTCTGTGTCCCAGCGGGGAGGAGAGAAACTGTGGCAGCCGGCCGAGCGCTGCGGGAGGATAGCGCTGTGAGCGGCCGGCGTCTCCTCCTACACAGCTCAGCATCCTGTCACAGTCCGACAGAGCGGTGTGTGGGCGCAGACAGACAGCGCTGTCACAGGAGGCTGAGCTCTCCTCCCTACACCGCTCACTCAGCCTCCTGTGACAGCGTGTCAGAGAGGAGAGCAAGGTACAAACACTCAGCTTTCAGTGATCGCTGAGTGCTTGTTGATAATTGAGGATATGGTATGTGTACTATATCCTCAATTATGAATGAATGGGAGTGATCTACATCCCCTCCTGTCCATTCATAGTTGTAGTTATAGTAAACATACCATGTCCTCATGTTAGGAATGAACAGGAACACTCAGAGGATTCCTGTACATTTGATAACGGGGGACACCGATAAAGAGATTGCGACACAAAGTCCTCATATCTCTTTTTCTATTTTAAAAGGGAAATATCAGGGGTCTGCTTAGACCTCTAATATTTCCCTGAAGCCCCTAAAAGTAAAAAATAAATAAATATAAAAAAATTTGAAAAAAAAATAAACATTTTCGGTATCAGCTTGACAATTTTTTTATTTTGGTTTCGTTTCAGTTTTAAAATTTCCATTTCGGTGCACCTCTAATTAGAACCACTGTCGGGTTTTTATTGGTAAAGCAGATATAGCCATAAATTTAAAAACAGAGGTATTAGTATATATTGCAGCAAATCTATATGGAAGGCACGCTGCTACATCAAGACCCCTCTAATAGTGTCTGAGGGCTGGCTAGTTCTGCTTTAGATTTGTGCCACCATTGGCCATGCACCCTACTACACTGATTTTGTGGCAATAGTGTAGAACAAGATGTTGAATGTTAGGTTTTTATTGCTGTTTATGTCCCCATTAGGAAGATTCACTCTAATTGTCCTGATCACCAATGTCCCTGGAAAGAAAGGGAAAATCCCAAGTTTTTGAGTTGCCACCAGAACAGGAATAAAGGAGCAGGAGAAATCTTCCAATTGGGAACTTGTTTCTATGACAACTGTTTAAGAGGGAATTTCCTTGACATTGGAAAAGATATCCTGTAGCTTCCTGTTGAGACTGCAGGACAGGAGAGGAAATCTCCACAGTGAGTTTTTAGGATGGCAAACGTAGATGGCGATCTCAACGATCACTGCTCTTTCTAAAATGGGGAGTCAAATGTTTTTTTGGCTTTAGATATACTTTAAAATATAGCATTTATTCTCATATTTGTAAGTTACATTTTCTGTGCCGTATGGATAATTTACATTAAAAAAATAATAATTTTAATATGTCCTCATTTTGTATAATCAACTGATTTTGTTGTTTTTGCCCAGGATGAGAAAACTACAGCTGAGGGAAGGAGAATCCAGCTTCCAGGGTTACAAATTTTTAACACCCGTCCGACGTTCCAGCCGCTTGGAAAGGAAATCTCATATATTTCCAGACATGTTGAAAGACCATGACCCATGTATTGCTGGCATTGCCCAGCTGGAATACCTGGAAGATCCCCAGAGCTGTCCCAATGCATATATCTTTCGGAAAAACGAGGCACTAAAGGAGATTAATGCAAGAAGCTTGACTAAGAAATGAATCAGCTTCATAGACTATAGACTGACTGGTTAAAATGCACCTTTTTTATTTTATTCTGTATACTGGGTTATACAGTCGACTATCTTCACAGCACACTAATGTATTCGTCAGGTGTTTTTCTTTACATGTGTGTCCTGTTTCATAGATGCTTCCCTAAGCTGCATTACTGCCGCTAGTTATTAATTGATTGACTGGATATTAATTAAGCCAACACAAAATGGCTGCATTTGCAGTGTATAGCAAGGTACCATTTTTAACCTGTTCCTTGCCAGTGTGAGTGTTCCAATATAACTGGTATTGCATCCAATGTAATAAAAGTTATGCGTCCGTTGCTTTTAAACAGAATACTGCAGTTGTTTTTAGTGCTTTTGGTAACTTTTAAAAGCCTGCCCTGGATTCCTTTTTAGTTCCCAATTGAAGTCTTTAAAAAAAACAAAACCACACACTGTATCATTTTAGGGAGCAACAAAATAGGTTTTCAAAGTCTTGGTGGTTATAGTGGTGTAAGCTTGCTGCACTGCCACTAATACATCCCCTGCCAGTAGCCCGCAGCTAAGGTCCTCTGAGACCTGTGAGCAGCTAGCTTGCTTAAAGTAGCTTTACACTGTTAATGAGGAAGATCAATATCTCTGCAATTGGCAAAACTCATGCCAATTGCAGGACTATTGGTCTGACCTGGCAGGGGGCATGGTGGACTGATACAGTGACACCACTGTTCTTGCAGCTGGACCAGTGCCCCTTAGCTGCAGGCTACTGGTAGGTAGTGATGACCTGGGGCTTGGTGGGAAATCTGTTCACCCAAGCCAGCTCAAAACGAAGACCAAACACCCACCACCTTCCTGTCCCATTTAGTTGCAGCAAGCGCATTCCTCACCCCGCAGCTACGTGTCACAAGGGGACGGGGTATACAACTGTTTGGGGAGGGGGCGGTGTCTCCACAATTTTAAGCAGGTTTGGGTGAACTGGGTTTGCACCAAACCCCAGCTCATCACGACTGATGGTTTTTGTCCCCCCTGAAATGTTGGGTGAATTTACTCTAAGACTTAAACTTTAATTTAAGAGCTCTACCCAGGCTCAGTTGGATGTTTCCCAACTTTTGTCAGAATGAGAGGTAAAATAAGAATCAAATTATTTCAGATGTTGCAAATAACACTTCTATGCTACTGCCTGACACTGTAGAATGCATGGCTTGTAGCATTAGGGCCATGGGAATATGTCATGCCTGCAATCCTGTCTCAAGAAATATGGGATGCCACAAGTGCTTATGTGAATTCAGTGGTACAAAGTTTGGGACACGCTGAGCCTGATTTATGAAAGTCTCTAAAATAAATGGTGTCTGTTTTACAGCAAGACATTGTATTCTTTCATTCCAGGAAACACCCAAATAGATCATGGCAACCTACCAGCATACCTGCCATACAAGTATAATAACTGCTAGATTGCCTTGATCCATTTCATTGTTGTTTTTATAGTCAAAAACTGGAAATTTGGTAGAAATCATCTGTGCGATGTATGACCAGCATGGAAGTCTGCCACTTCAGCAGCTGCACTCTGGGCAAGTGTACAGTTTACTGTATTGCATCATAATATATTTTACCTGTACCGCTCTGCTGTAATAAACAGAAGTGTTCTTTGTAGTAAGTGTGATGTGTTGTATGTAGGGGGCTTAGCATGTTCTGCACTGTCTGTGTGGGGAAGGAGATGCTCAAGTAGGTTTTGTTATTGCCTATGACAAAAAGATCCTGCAGTTGCCTTCCTTTTTCTAATGGCGGTTAAAGCAAAATTTTACCTAATTGTCATGGCAGCCAGGAAATGAGCAATGTTGAAGGTAGAGACCCCATATTGGCTCAGTACAGGTTTCCTTTTGAAGGGAAATGGCACTGAGAGTAGACTGCCAATGAGGATCTGCAGCGGCAAGCATTAGGTGTGTAAAGTTGCCCATACACCTTGCAATTATCATTCGGAAATCTAACACGATCGGGTTTTCCTACGATAATCGGCCAGTTGATGTGAAGTAAACGATCACAATTACTGTACAACTGGGTGAATTTCCTCGATCGGTCAGGCTGGAAAATGTTATTCGAATCGTATGAAAATCGAAGGACTAGTGGCATCAATGAAAATCCGTTCTCTCGATCGACGAAATTCAGTGAGTTAGTATTGCTAACAAACGATTATCGAAACGACATTGGTCTGTGCATGATGGGGTAATCGAGCGGAAATCAAACGACGGTTCGATGAGGGCACGAAAGAAATCTAATGATAATCGCAGAGTGTATGGCTAGCTTTAGGAGGGAAAAGCTCAAATCCCCTGAAGGGTGACCATATCACAGTTCCACGATCTTGGCTACCTGACTTTCCCTGCAATGGTACATGGTGCTGTTTGCTTTTGAACCAGATGTGGACCCACCTCTCTTCCAAAAAAAAGAAATCATTTGGAGCCCAGTGCAAATAATTCATAGACTGGATTGGAGTTGAGTGGATTCTGTTGATGCCAATTCCAGCCTTAAAGGAGATCCCTATATCACATCTTAAGGATCCATTTGGTTATAGCATCTTTGAGTCCAATCAAAACCTTATGCCATCCTAAGCCCTAATGAAGGAGGAGTGTTGTTGCCCTCCAAATGCGCTGGCTGATTTTTGCTTAATAGATGTAAGAACAATTAAAGCAGGGGTAGCCAAACTCCGGCCCTCCAGCTGTGGTGGAACTACAAATCCCATGAGGCATTGCAAGATTCTCACAGCCACAGACATGATTGCCGGAGAGAGATGCACCATGGGATTTGTAGTGTCCCCACAGCTGGAGGGCCGGAGTTTGGCTACCCCTGAATTAAAGGCACGTTTTGGACATTCACCTTTTGCTTTGGCACCTTTTTATTTCTGAACATTGGATTCTAGGTGAGGGCTTTGTGTGCAGCAAAGCACCATACGATTCTACAATCTAGAGAAGTTCTTCCTTGGTGCAGCTTCTTTTGTCTATGTAGAGGGAAGAACTCGCTACCTTGCCTTCAAAATGACTACAGCAAGGGTAGGCAACCTTGGCACGTCGGCTGTGGTGAATCTACAAATCCTGTCTTGCCTGTGGCTGTCAATATTGCAATGCCTCATGAGACTTGTAGTTCTACAACATATGTAGTACTGAAGTTGCCTACCGCTGAGCTAAACACACACAATCCTTCCTAATAGTAATGAAAATATTGACAAGAACTTCCCCCTCCCATTTAGGTGGAGCTCTGGCACTAAGTAAACCTATTTAGAAGATTCATTCTCGCATTTTGTTCATGTGATCAGTCGGAAAGGAAAAATCTCAGATTTTACAGAGGTGACCTGAAAGAGAAATCTTCCAACTGAAACACCTTATCTGGTTGGCAGCAGTCAAATTCCTCCTACTTCCTCTTGTATCTCTGGGACAGGAAGTGAGTGAACATTCTCCTTCTAGGAACATGGACAGCAATAACCTGAAAGAGGTTTAGGGCCCATACACACCTGCAGCGTGCACTGCCAGAGCTGTGCCTTGTAAAAGAAGCAGTGCACAATGCTAATTACAGCGCATGTGCTGTTTAACTTTTTTTTAAACTTTATTGAAATGTCACAAATTTCATTAATTTCTATTCACTCCAGCATATTGTGATTATATGTAGTGCATTGCAACACACTGCAGGAGGGGGGGAAAAAAGGACTGCATGTAGGGTTGCCTCCTTTTTTTTTTCGTCAAGCGAAACCCAAACACTCTAGCGACGCGTGGACATTTTTTTGGGAGAATAAGTCGCAGTTTATTCATATGTAAATATCACAGTTGAGACTATATTCAGTGCAGGGCCAGTAGCCCCTATCTTAATTTTGGGGCTGTCTGCCTGACATCTTCTGTCTGGGTTTCTGCTGCCGTGAAACCCGGACTGTCAGGGTGAATCCTGGACAAGTCGCAACCCTAACTGCATGTCCTACTACTGCATGTTGGCGGGCTATTGTGTTGTGGCAGCTCTGGCAGTGTGCGTTGTATTGCACACTGCCCTGTCACTTTTTACATTTTTTTATTTTTGTAGAGTACACTCCATTCAGGTCCCCGCACAGCAGCGGTGCAGCAAGACGTGTGGAAGCATCCAGTGCGCTGCAATAAAATGCAGCATGTTTGCATTTTATTGCAGCGCACCACCCAAAGAAATGGAGTATATTCCCTGGGAGTCTCTGAAATTGGCTGGACCCAATATGCAAAGTGCAACCTTGGATCGCTTTGATTTGTCATTGTCCATGCTATCATGAATAATAAGGAAAGAAGCAGGGCTCTGGACTTTTCTAAACGCATATAATGGTTTTTAGTGGTACAGTCGACCCCCACAATTCACGGGGGGTTACGTTCCTAGAGCACCCGCGAATTGTGAATGTGGTCAAAAAATGCCTATAAATGCTTATTTTTATTACAGGTGCACCAAAATGGAAATTTCAAAACCGAAATTAAAGAAATTCAGGCTGAAACCGAAAATGTTTTGTTTTAATTTTTTTAATTTCAATTAATTTTTTTAATAAACTTTTTCATTTTTTATATTTATTATTTTATTCATTTTTTATTAAATATTTTTTACTTTACTTTTAGGGGCTTTAGGGAAATATTGTGGGTCTAAATAGACCCCTGATACTTCCCTTTTAAAATAGAAAAAGAGATTGAGGACACAGAGTCCCCAATCTCTTTTTCTGTACCCCCAGTAGAAGAAGAACAACAACAACAAAACGAAAAACACGTGAACACTCAGCGAAACACTCGAGATAGCTACACGTGGTTATTAGTTAGGCTCTCAGGAAAAAATCTGCGTACAATTGAGGCCGTGAACTCTGAACCACGACTTTGCGGTGGTCGACTGTATTGCTTAAACTGAGTGTTTAGAAAGAAGTACATTTTGTGCTTTACAGGTATAATTAGAAACTCTTAGGCTACAGGCAAATGTTTTTTTGGGGTATTTTTTTTTTAAATATGCATCTGTGGATTCTGTTTTTTTTTTTGGCCAGGCAGTGTACTTAATAATATTGTAGTAAATGGCTTTTTAGTTACCTACCTCTTTAATAACCCGTATTGTAGCACTGCTATAATCAGGAGCCGTTTCTATCTATATATACACAGTAGCAGCACAAGGCTTTTTATCTATATACACAGTAACAGCCCAAGGCTTTGACTGCAAATGATGCAAAGGACAGGAGACTTCTGGGTAAATGCCATGATTTACTATGGAGTTACCATTGCCTGCCTGTAGGAGTGGGTGGGAGGAGGTGTACATACAGGAAGAGAGAGCAGTTACTGAGCACACCCAGAAACACCCGAGTGTCTGATCAATGTATTACTAGCTGAGCACAGACACAATGCTAGATCCATGCACTGCACTCTATAACAACACAACACAGCCATCTGCATGACACTGCACTGGAGACGACAACTGAATGACCACTAACGGTATGACCTGCTGAGCTCATTTATTCATTGTGTATTATATAATGACAGCTGGCTGGAAGCAATGAATGCAAGCATTGTGACAAATCAAGCAGCAGAAGCCGGGCAGCAATTTCACGCCAAATATCAGACCAGGGAAATGTTTTCCATGAAAGAGCGTTGACTAGTGAAAGCTCAAGAGAGATAACTGAATGGCATGTTCAGTATATTTAAAGCGTCAGACTCGGATAGCGAAATGCCATCTTTGAAAATTCCATTATCTTCTACTTTGTGGCTATCGGAGTCTTGCAATGCCTCATGGGACTTGTAGTTCTGCAGCAGCTGGAGTGCCTAGGATGCCTTCCCCTGGAATAGACTGTAAACCCCGAACATGCTGATCACGTCTACTGATAATGTACAGATAATACGGAAATCGGATGATCATCAGAGTCAGGCACAGATAATAATGTGTTGTCTGTGGAAACCCTTCTGTAAAACGGGACACAGACACTATTCAACAGTTGGATGTTTATTCACAACCTGTCTTTTTTGCAGCAGTCTCTTCAATGTACAGAGATGCTCTATTTGTACACATTGTCCTGTTTAGTACAAGGTACTGGCTAATCCAGGGCAGCAATACAATAGCTGCCAGCCAGAGCTTTTAAATGCTGAACGCCAAGCACAAAAACTTTCAGCTAAAATTAATTTCTCAATTGACAAGTTGTCAATCTACTTTGCATGCACCAATTGCCTTTGCAAACATAGATATTACAATTTGAAAGTAGCAGTGACATCATCACTGTGCTGTACATAGCCTGTGCAGAGATGTGGGAGGGGCCCAGCAGGCTCCACCCACTACAAGCTGCCTACAGAAAACTACAGGAGGGGGTGGAGACAAGACCAGTCAAGCTGCACAAGAAAAATATAACAGGAACTTCCTGCACAAAGGCACAATTTTCACTGTGGATTACTGCACAGATCTAGAAATAAAATGCACAAAGCACTTTAAGATTCAAGTAAGACTACCCATGCCTCTTGTGTTTAGACAACATTTGCTTATCCCAGAGTTCACCTTCAACACCTCCAATCAGTACATTTGCAGGATAATATAACTTCCTTTCTGTCTCGACAGCACCAATGGAGAACTACAAGATTCTCAATGTTATCGGAGAGGGATCATTTGGTAAAGCACTCTTAGTATGCCACCAAAACACCAATCAGAACTACGTCATGAAAGAAGTTCGACTTCCAAAGGTAAGCAAGATGTTGGACTGTACTTTTCTAGTTAATTAGTAATAAATTTTTAATAGTGGCGAGCAATAACTAGCATATGCCGTTCAAGTGAGCTAGAATTGTTCCTCCTAGTGCAATACAGAAGAGACATTCCTGAACCTTCAAGCACAGTCCATCTAGTAACCCCTACTGTATCATTGTATCATTCAGCACTATTGACTTCCAGCAACCCCCCCACTATGTAAATGCTGAACTCCAGACCCTTTATTTAGACATACATCCCAACTGTCCATCATTTGAAATCAAAAGTTATTTTTTATCTACAGTATCAAAAGTATTTAGTTGTACCAAACTTTTTTTTTTTTTTTACCAAGTCTTTAAATTATTCTATATGGGTTTTATGAAAAGCTAAACTACAGGAAACGTAAAGATAAATAAAGCAATTTTGAGTTAAACCAATCATTTTTTTGCACATTGATCGTCATGGTCTGTGTTACTGGAGGCATGTTGGTCAGCTTATTTCAGAAGTACCTTCTTAAAGCCACAGGCTTCTTGTCTGTCTGTGCCAGTCACTATTGGCCAAGGGGCAGTGTACACGCAGTCCATGTTCATTGTCACATTGAAAAAGTGCCAACTTTTTGTGCCAACATGGTCATTGTGTGGCATGGCCATGCACTAAACCCTTTTTTCCTTTGTGTAGGGATAAGCTCAGTGTCACTGCACAAAGATTCCCCCCCGTTCTCAGCTGGGGTGTATTTCATGCAGTCTGCAGTGAAACTGTATTGGAAAAGAGGGGTGTCATTTTAATACCCCCCCTTTAATATGATCCTGATTCCCATTCCACAACTGAATAAACTGAACAATGAACAGGGTATGAGGGCGTCCCCTTCGCAGCAGGCAGAGGCATGTGCAAGCTCCCACCACAACCTTATACACCAGTAAAATTTTGTTCAGAAATTTTCATTTTTGGAAGATTTGTTCTACTTTCCAATGGTTAGTGGGGTCTAATCGACATTCATTTTCGAACGATAGCAATGAGGAAAATCAAAGGAGGAGGATGGAATATTATTCTAACCATGAATGTGATTTTCATTAAGGAAAAACCGTACAAAGAAAATCTGTTTAATACATCTGGGTATTGAACCACATTTTAAGGGCTTTCAAATGAAATTAGGTGACTTAGCAATGGCAAGATCGATTTGATGAACAGTCATTCACTAATGTTCAAACAAAAATTCTAACATTGCATGGCCAGCTTAAGGCTACATATACACCTATACTTGAGGTGCGTTTAGGGATTCCTGCTGCAGGAAATCGCAAGTTCCTGATTCAGGAATTCTTAATCTCACAGCGCCAACTGCTATCAAAATACCCAAGCAAAGCTGGCAGCTGACCGAAGGAATTTACATGTTCCTTCCTAAAAAGTTGATCCAATAATCAACTTCTGTCAAGGGAATAGGGTCACTAGCGCAGCGAATTTCAGCCGACTCCTGCTGAAGTGGCCAAAATTGGCTTGTGTGCACCCACCTTTAAAGGTAGGGTTAATGTTAGAGGGGACTTAGGGTAGGGCACTAAAACAAACAGCAGTGATCCAGTAGCACCAAAATCTCATACCCCTTGGATGTAATCTAGTTGGATGCCATATGCAGCAGATATGTTTTTATTTTTCGGGTAAGATTTATCGGATTTGACACTAATGGTCGTCATGTACTGGAGCTTAACATTAAGCTATATTTAGAATTACAAAATAGATGTTTTCAGTCCTCAGGGGCAAGCCGAGATTCCAGACAAGAGGCCATTCTTCTGGCTAAGATGAAGCACCCCAATATCGTGAAATTCAGAGAGTCATTTGAAGGTATGGTATATATAATAAACTTTGTATACTCGAGTTTCTTACTATACTTCTGTTTACTCTACAATCACGATGGTTTGTCTCATTCTACCCAACATGCCTTTCTTTATAAATTACACATGTATTGTCACAATTAAAGTGTACCTGTGAACATGTAAAATAAGAGAAAACATATTCAGTACCAAGAAGTAATACATGCACATTTCCCTGATTTCCATACCTTTAAAAACACTGCAAGTATAGAATACCCGTTGATCTGCTAGAAATCCAGTGAGCTTCTAACGTCCTGTTTGGACTGACAATGCTTCTTCTGCTGCACTAAAATCCCAAGCAGCGTTCTCCACCGCTGTACTAGAGAACTTATGTTATGGAGCTGAGGAGTGGCAGAAGTGTTTTGTAGTCCATCAGATGAGAACTGGGCAGGGGTGACAGCAGAGGAAGAGGCAGTAATGTCAGCTCACTACGGACGTTTTTGTTTGGTTTTGGACAGAGTAGGGGAGGGTATAAAGCTATAAAGCCCAGTCGGTAAATTTTTTGTCTCCCTTTCTGTGTGCCATTGGGGATTGTGAGAGGAAAATCTCCCCAAAGAGAGGGGAATTGTGAGAGGAAATCTCCCCAAAGAGAGGGGAATTGCCCTCTTAGTTCTCACATTAACAGGTCCCCCCATTTGGAAGAGATACACTCACCTCCTACTCTGGTGATACTCAAAATTTGGATTTCCCATCACCAGGACAAATTGAGAGGGTAAATCTCCCCGGCTGGGACACAGGTGTTCAAAACTAGAAAAAAACGTTCCTCCATTACGTACAATTTACGAAAGTCAGTGGCCAAAATGTACAACTCCTTCACCAATCAAAAGGCTTCTTATAGTTAGAGAAAGCTTAGAAATGATTGTGCTCAAATAGAAGCAGCATATAAGACCCTGGCAGTTGGTGGGAGCACAGACAACATTCTTTCTTAACTATTCCTTTGCACACTCCTTTGATTGGCTTCAGTCACTGTTTGGCGGACCAGTTTTGGCCCAGCTCCTTTGACAATAGTCAATTGAAAGATCAAATTTGTCAAACGGAGGTGTGCTGGCAAGACCACCCACGGCTTGAATTTTGCCCAAGTTAGCTGGACTCGGTCAAAATTCTAGCACTGTATGGCCAGCTTAGGTAGACAGATGGGGTGGGGGTTCAGTGCATTTAGCTCAGGAGGGATTGAAGGATGAATAAGCATAGGTTTAGATAAACCTGAATGGGGGCTTTGAGGAACTTTTTAGTTCTGGCATTCCTCTATACACTGTATATGAGGCAACAAGAAGTCTGTAGAGGTCCCATAATTACCAAAATACGGGTAGAAAAGACTGAGGTGTATTGGTACAGGACAGAAAAGTTTGGATGAAAAACTGAAGTACTGGTAAGGTAACCTATGCTTCCTGTATTCATCTCAAGGCTTCGGTTTTGACTGGGCTCTACAGTGTAAATTACCAGCATAATTATACTTTAAGTTGCATGTATGCACAAAACAATATGGACATGTTTCACAACAGAATGCAGAGCTGGCGGAGAAGGTAAAATATCTGAGCACAAAGATCAACTATGTAATGATATTGATTGCATCATTACAGACTTCTGGAGAATATTTTCCAGGTCATCTTGCTTCTCAGTTCCCGTTGGTGAGCTGATATGTCAGTTTAGTTTTATACAGTAAATTGATTTATTTTCTTCAAATGCCTCTACAAAATAATTCCCCCTCTGTTTTTGTTTTTTTTGTTGACAGAGGATGGCCATCTGTACATAGTGATGGAGTATTGTGAAAGAGGTGACCTGCTGGTGACCATTAAACATCAGAGGGGAAAGCTTTTCTCTGAACAGAATGTGAGTGTGGGAAATTGTCATAGCAACATAATGTGCATTTAACCAGCTTCAGCTTCTACTCATCATAACAGGAACATAGACAGCACCATCATTAATAACCTATCACCAACACGTTTCTCTACTGGTGTGTGCCCAGATGAAGCTTTTCCTGATGGGGAGGAGATAACCATATATTATGTCATATAAACATGTCTTCATTTCACAAGAGATAAAAATTAGTATGTCTAGCATTTTTTTTAATGTAAAGCTTTATTTTAAGTTTTTTACAGAATAAGAGTAAAAATACACGAGTTATCAATAATAAATATACAATACATGAGGTCTGACATACAGTCAGGATATGAAAAGGCAAAGCATTGTATGATCCCACCATGGTTGAGGTGGGATTTAAAAGAATACATGGGAAGTATTATCTTACATCTTGGTTGTATAAATGAGGGTGTCATCCTGTGTACATCGGGTACAATAGGTGAGGGAATATGAGATTGGGTGGGCTGGAGAGTGTTAAAAGGAGGGTAGAGGTCCCCTGAGCCTTTGATGAACCAACCTGACTCATAAGATGGTTGTATTTGTCTGAGAAGCAAAATATTATCCAGGGGTACCAGGTGCACCAAATATTTTATCTTGGTCATAGAGTGATTTCGTTGAGGTCTTCCATGTTGCAGAATGTATTTTGTTCCCTGCACCAGTCTTGTATGGTAAGTGTGATGGATAGTTTGCATAATTTTGGGCTGGTCATTTTGACCGTAATAATTAGATGTGAGTAAGGACTTTTCATACTTATGCGGGTCTAGGTTATCCAGATGTAGGAGGAAGAATGGGGGGTCATCAGGGGGTTGTGTGCCAGTTATATTGACAATAATGGAGAGAAGTGCCTGCCAGAAGGGTCTGATGATGTCTAGTAATCTTAAACGGACTATTGTCTTACAAGCCCTTTCTCTCCTAATAATTATAAAATAATTACTGAATCAGTCCTAATTAATATCCTGAGCCTTGTCCTCGCCATTGATGTTTACTATATGTTCATTTTGTGTCTCTTGCAGATTCTGCAATGGTTTGTACAGATGTGCCTGGCAGTACAGCATATTCATGAGAAACGGGTCCTACACAGAGATATCAAGTCCAAGGTAAGTTCTGTAATATGTCCTGGCTTCAATCATATATATCCACTTTATTGCCAAAAGTTTTGGGACACCCCTCCAAATCATTGGATTCAGGTGTTCCATGAAATTTCCTTGCTACTAAATATTTCACGGTCAACTGTTAGTGGTATTATAACAAAGTGGAAGCAACTGGGAACAAAAGCAACTCAGCTAAGAAGTGGTAGGCCATGTAAAATGACAGAGCGGGGTCAGCGCATGCCGAAACGCACAGTGCGCAGAAGTCACCAACTATCTGCAGAGTCAATAGCTACAGAT
The DNA here is from genome assembly GCF_000935625.1 of Nanorana parkeri. Taxonomy (NCBI): domain Eukaryota; kingdom Metazoa; phylum Chordata; class Amphibia; order Anura; family Dicroglossidae; genus Nanorana; species Nanorana parkeri. The sequence goes on along the minus strand of NW_017306506.1, from coordinate 760,402 downwards.
CTCCAAACTTTGTGTGGCCTTCAGATTGGCACAACAACAGTGCACAGAGCGCTTCATGGAATGGGTTTCCATGGCAGAGCAGCTGCATCCAAGCCTCACATAACCAAGTGCAATGCAAAGCAATGGATGCAGTGGTGTAATGCACACACCGGCGCTGGATTCTAGAGAAGTGGAGACGTGCTCTCTGGAGTGATGAATCACGCTTCTTTGTCTGGCAATCCGATGGACATGTCTGGGTTTGGCGGTTGCCAGGCGAACGGTATGGGATGCCATTAATACATGTGCGTGTAAAGGCAGGTGTCCCAATACTTTTGGCAATATAGTGTAGTTAGTATTGAAAGTTACTGTGTTAAGATGAATTACCTGCAGCCTAAATTACAAATTTACCAGTATACACCATTTGTATTGTTATCCCTAGCTAACTAATACAAACAGTTGGGTCCACATCCATACACTTCTGCCTATCATTATGCTTCCATGGAGACTTGAGTAAAATTCTATCAATGCTTACCATCATTTTATTTTCCTGATATGTCTCCATAGCAGCATACTGACAAATATTTTTGGGCAAAGAAACTACCCATTAGGATGCTGCCATGGAAACATAAGGAAACACATTTTTTATGGTGGAGTGGGAAGGGTTAGAACCTCTGTCTGGTTCTAAACCTTGGACTTTAATACATAGATTTTTGTGCATGTATACAACTAAAAATCCCCCCAAATCTGTGAACACTAGTTTATGTTTTCTAAGTTTACAGATGTAAACATGGAAGAATCTGAAAAATGTAGACAACTGGTCATTTATGTAACAATTTTTGTGCCATTCACATGTTCTTTATATGCAGAATATTTTTCTAACACAAAGCAGAAGAATAAAGTTGGGAGATTTTGGATCAGCACGTATTCTTAGCAGGTATGTGTCTTACTATGGTCACAATGTAACGCCATTGATATCATGTCAGAGAACTATATGTTCTATATACTATATGTTGAAAATGTCAGGCATACAGTATGCATTACACAAAGAATGAAAGCTCCATCAGAGCTTTGGATAGTTTACAGACTGGGTCTTATGTACAGTTACCCTTAAGGTCTTAAAGTCTTGGCAATAATTAAAAAAATCCTGAATCTACCAACTTTTCCTTTTCACCACTGCAATTTCCAGGATTATTCAATTTTCTTTTGGAGAAATCATAATAATGTGTTACATGACTTTTACAAACTTGCTGGCAAATATCTAAAACTGGTACAGAGGATTTTTGTTTTATTTGAGTGCTTGTTTCTTAACTCATTTAACACCCAATTGTCTCTAACCATACCCAGACCTGGTCACATTGCTAGACAAAATGGGTATTGCATGGGATTGGAAGCATAATGAAGTGATATAGCGAGGGTTAATCTGAAACTAGGAAACAGCATGTGGAAGTGATAATTGTGCAGCATTGGTTGAAAGGTTCCCTGCATGCTGGGGGATCTTTATTATCAATAAAGAACTATACTGTGTTGTTTACTGCACACATCCAAAAAAATGGCAACCTGGAAGAAAAATGGCAGTGCCTCAAATGTTTGATGATCAGAAGAAAGACAGGAAGCTCTGGGCTCCTTTTCTGAAATGTGCCTGTCCACTAGCTTTAGGATATAGGGTGTATTGTGGTGTGAATGAGCTAAAAACAATAGGATGCACTATATCACCACTCAGTGGCGTAACCAGAGTTATGGGCGCCCGGGGCAGAAATTTATTTCGCCCCCCTCTCCCCATTATATAAACATCCACTGGAACTGTACCCCACCCCCACACATGTTTTTTTTTAATTTTTTAAAATATTTTATTTTAATTTTTTTAATAAACTTTTTAATTTTTTGTAAATTAATTGTTATTAATTCATTTTGTATTAAATATTTGTATTTTTTACGTTACTTTTAGGGGTTTCGAGGAAATATTAGGGGTCTAAACAGACCCCTGATATTTCCCTTTTTAAAATAGAAAAAGAGATTGAGAACACAGAATCTTCTGTATCCCCTGTTATCAATGAACAGGAATCCTTTATAAGTGTTCCTGTTCATTGATAACATAGTATGTTTACTATAACCACAATTATGAATGAACAGGAGGAGATGCAGATCACTTCCCATTCATTCATAATTGAGGATACAGTAACCATACCATGTCCTCAATTGTCTACAAACACTCATCGATCACAGATCACTGAGTGTTTGCTCTCACTCTCCTCTCTGACACACTGTCACAGGAGGCTGAGCGAGCAGTGCACAGAGGAGAGCCCAGCCTCCAGTGACAGTGTGGGCTGTCTCTGCCCCCACACCGCTCTGCCAGACTGTGATAGGCGGCTGAGCAGTGTGTGGGAGGAGAGACACCGGCCGCTCACGGCGGTCTCCTCCCGCAGCGCTCGGCCGGCTGTCACTTTCTCTCCTCCCCGCTGGGACACAGAGCAGCGCCCAGCGGGGAGGAAAGAAATCACGGCTGCATCGACAAAACGGCAGGAAAATGGCACTTTCCGCATTTAGCCAGATGTGCCATTTTCAGCCGGCGCCCCCCTTCAGCTTCACGCCCGGGGCCAGCGCACTGGCTGCCCCCCGGGTTGTTACGCCAATGTCACCATCCTATCAGACAAAGAGGGGCTGATAAGTGAGACAGTTTTGCTGTGAATATACAGTATAGTGGGTGAGCTAAGCACAGAAAGTCAATGGCATACAGTTTTATAGAAAAAAGAAATGTAATAAATATATAAATCTTGATTATTGTAATGTAAGCTGTCAGTCTAAATTCTATTTGTCCCACTTTTTCTTTTTGTTTAGTCCGATGGCTCATGCATGCACGTACGTTGGCACACCCTATTATGTGCCACCTGAGATTTGGGAGAATGTACCATATAATAATAAAAGGTAAGTGTTATTGCCAGTGCAGTTCTAGCAGTTTACGTACATGTATTAAACAGCATTAATGATGTCCTTGTCCATAAAGCTCTCATTTTAAAAATGAGTTTACATGGATTAAATGTATGCTTATCATCTTTACTGGTTCTTGGGACAGTAGACAGTGAGACAGTGAGACAGTGTAGTAAGGCCAAGAGCAATTGTGTTATTCTAAAACATCCTACCTGTTCTTATGTTGGGATGGGGTGATCCTCATTGGGATCCACTAAATTTCTAGTCTGGTAGAGGGCATTCACAGCACTTTATCCTTCTCTTCTTCTACCATTGCAGAATATGATCACAACACCTATACTGCAATTTGTACCAGTGTTGTGGTAATCTACAAGGACATTATATATAATTCAATAAAGCAGTAGAATGGGTACTACTGATGTGCAAAGTGCAGTATCCCAAATTGATTTCAGTTAAGTGAAGTGAGAACATTGAAAAATAACATTGAATAAGCCTGGATGTATGATACTTAAGAAAATCAATACTCATTATGGGTTCCACAAATACTTCCCTAGCTGCCATCTATCCTTCTTCCCCCGATCCTAATCAATGACCATGTCACCGGTCACACATTCTAACGTAGTGACAACCTTTGATAGAACACCGCCATCAGGGGGGTATGGCCGGGTACCCATGTTAGCGGTCTGGGGGCCTCTTACATGGGGGGTATCAACTATACCGGGGCGGCATGGCAGAGGTGACAGGGGAGGGGGTGGAGGAGGCCGGGCCCCAGCAGCAGCAGGTAAGAGGAGGTACAGGGAAAGGGATCCTGATGACCAGACCACCTGGGACCCTGCAGAGCCCACCATAGAGAGTCTCAGGTGGGCTATGCAGGATCTATGGTGTGCTCTGCAGGGTCTCAGGTAAGTCCAGCACGCTACTGCAACATTAGAGACTGCTGTGGGGGGGCGGATGCCAGTGTGATCCGCTCCAGCGCCCCCCTCGTCTTGGGAGGGGGGCCCAAGATAAAGATAAAATCTTGCACCAGGGCCCTTTGGTTATTAGGTCCGCCACTGCTAATCAATCATTACTAGTAGATCCCTCCTATAACCTGGCCTGTTATGTTTTAACCTCTGAAGCCTGTAGATACACAACCTTTGGCGCCTAAAGTATTTTAACTTATAATATAGGTACACGTTAGCCAGTTATTTTACAGGGAAATGCTGCCTCTATCATCTATAGGCATACACCTACTGTGCCTAATGGTAATGAGTCCTGCCTAACACACTAGTGTTGCCCCACAATTTCCCCCATGAAAATAGGGAAGATGGCAGCAATCTGCCCACAATGCCAATTTTCTACCCCTCGTCTCTTAATTCAAATGAAGAGGAATGTCCTCTTGAGTAGAATATACTTCTTTATGGACCTACAGGCCGAATAAGCTGCCTGGTAACACTCAGACTGTGCATGCATGACCAACAGTACTCAGGCATGCTACATACACCAAAAAAAATCTATACAGTATACAGGGCATCCATAGCACATGCTGTCCCTCTCCCCCTACTAGCAATCACCCTGCCGCTTTTACAGGCAATTTCTGTCAGTCCAAATGAGTAACCTAGCAGGGCTTGCTGCCACTACTGTCAAAAACAGATCTTTTGAACAGTGTTTGTAAACACTGACCATAAGACTGACTCAGAAATACAATAATTGTTACATTGAATTTCCTCTTTTCTATTCATATGATTCAGAGGGTGACGTATAATCTGCATATAATGGCTCTTAAAAAATCCCTTTAAGAAAAAGGATTTAACCCCTTAATAATCACCAGCTAATTCTAATCAACCCTAATGAACTCCTTCTCCCCTTAGTTATTCTTCTGCTTTTTTTCTTTAAACCATTAATAAATAAAAACATTTATTTGTTTTTTATCAGTTTCATTCATTAAAAAATTCACAAAATTCAAAAAAAGCCTTTCATTTCATTTGTAAATATTTTTGCAATGATTTGTACCAGAATCATAATTTTAGTGTCATTAAAAATGAGTCAGATTGTAGAATTAGTCAAATTATATAATAAAATACTTTTTACTAAACACTATTTTTTGAAAAGTAACACTGATCAAAGCAGAAATGTAAAAATTGCTCTACTACTACTACTATCATCATAAGCTATATACTATATGTACTAGAGCTTATGTCACGTATCCTCATTGCATACTGAATTTTTTTTCCATACCCCCTCTGCACAAGCCCTAAAATACAGTTTTTAATGGTAACAATGGTTCTAGCCGTTGCTGATATATATATATATATATATAAGGTGCAAACTCTAGAACCTCCTGATCCTGCCTACTTCTGGCAATTTTGTACCACCACTACTTCCCTATTTATTTCTGTGACTCTCCATAATTCTCTGCAGCTTTGTAGCCTATAACCATAGAGGAGCAGTGCTAGGGTCACACAGAGGTATGACATAAACAATGTCCCATATGCACTTCATTACCCCTCTGCCCACCATACACGGTTAGACATGCACCCCAAAGGACTCTGCAGAACAAGCACCGCAGCACTCCCTCCCAGGGTCAGTAACTGACATCATTCTTCAAACACTAAGACACTATTATTTTATCATAATTCATTTTAATAAACTATACAGCTTCATTTCTACACATCTCATCGCAGTAATCCCGTTCTCTGTTTCAGTGATATCTGGTCATTGGGATGTGTGTTATATGAGATCTGTACTCTAAAACATCCAGTAAGTAGCACTTTTATTTCATTTTTTTTACATATTATAGAAAATGCTTTGTTTTGGGGTATTTTGATTTAATGACAAAAGCTGAATCTTAATATAAGGGTTGGATTTATTTACAAATTGGGACATACATAATCTCTAGTTACAATTAAGGACTACGGATAGGGAGGTGAGTATAGGAATTGGGGTCTTGATCATTTTGCTAGCACCATCATTCTCACTAATCCATGCCAGGGCCTTTTTCTCTCTCCTTGGAAAACTCCCAGCAAGCGTGTCCCATCAAATTGTTTTCTTGCTTGCAGAGTCCAGAAAGACGTGTCCTAGAGGTCATGAAGGGTTACCACTGTTCGTGTGTGTGTGTGTGTGTGTGTGTGTGTGTGTGTGTGTGTGTGTGTGTATTGAAATATTGAAATACTGTGATTTATAATTATCTATGTACATGTGAGCAGTCCTTTTGATTGGCAACTTGAAAACAACAACAGATTGTCTGCAGTAATGATCGGTAGCCAGAGACCATGTACCCTGGGCTACCCAAGAACTGAGAAATAGCTGCTTTTTCATGGAAGTGAAAAGATGAAAATGTCATGGTTATACTGACATGTCAGTCAAGAGAAGTCAAGAGAAGACTTACACAGTCAAGAGAAGTGTGAATTTTTAAATAACAGTTGCTTAAACTTTGAGCGGCCACAGCTGCTGGTACAAATTTAACACAATAGTGGTGAATGGTATACTAGTGTTGGTTGGGCTCATGGATCGGCTTGAAAACATAACCAGTGACATAAACTACATTTAGTATGAAAGAGAGCTTCCTAGATACCTTTGTCAATTATATCACATTCATAAAATAAAATTGTATCCATTAAATAATCTCTGCTTGTTTTCTGGTTTACAGGATGCGTATAGTTTAGGTGGTACCACAAGTGCAGGCTCAAAATCCATTCAAGTCCTCATTAAAAGGAAAATGTTGTTATCTTTAGTTTGTTCATTGAATATTAACATAACCCCAGAAATATGTTGGAGACAATAGAACCCTTCCTTTAGTTTTATGGTTTCTCCATGGTTCTGACACACACTATTAGGGGTTTGAACTGTTCCTTTGTGTAGCCATGCCTCCATAGCATGTCATGGGTGATTAAGCCCTGATTCATACTTACCAAGTAGGTGCGATTAGGGATTCCTGCACCAGGAACTTGTGATTTCCTACAGCAGGAATCCCTAATCTGCCATTTATAAGTGGCAGCTCAGCTGTCTCCTGTTCAAGTTAAAGACCAGGTGACAGCGGTTGCATCTGAAAGCAGCAGAATGCTCACACACCACATGTAATCGTATGTGATAAGATTACATGCAGTTAGGAATCAATCACTAATTCTGGAAGCATCTATTCTGTGTCCAGGGATAGTGATCTCTTCCTAACCGCATATAATCATATCGCACACGATTACATGCAGTGTGTCAGCATTCTGCTGCTTTCAGATGCAGCCGCTGTTACCTGATCCTGCCCTGCTGCAGGAATTCCAAATCGCACCTACTTGGTAGGTGTGAACGAGGGCTAAGTCTCATAAAACATTTGCCTCATGACAAAAAGCTAGATCCACTCATTCTGCATAAATCATTGTCCTGTGCTTGTCAGAACCGGATTGCTGTGGTGCAGCAGTATTCTTATTTTAGACCCTTTCCTAACTTAGGTCAGCTTAGCAATGTATATTTTGTAACAGCACCAAAAACGTACACCTACACCTTACTGTAGCTCATAAATTTAACTACAAACTAATATTCTTTTTTCTCAAGTTCCAGGCAGGAGGCTGGAAAAATCTAATACTGAAGATTTGCCATGGATCTTACAGTCCTCTCCCCTCACTATACTCCTATGAACTGCGTAGTCTCATCAAACAGATGTTCCGCAAAGACCCACGACAGCGGCCTTCCGCCAATACCATTTTGACCAGAAGAGGTCTACTGAAAGTGGTCAAATCTACTGTGGTTACACAGGTAAAGATATTTTGCTTTACTTTAAGGAAATAGTTTTTTTGCTTTAGCAAGAGGTCAGCTTTTCCATTGTATGGGTCTCCTTTGGAGACATTTCCCCTCACTTTCAGTCCTGAAAGGAAGTGTGGAGAATCTCCTCAATGACGACAGCAACTACAATCAAAATCTGACTGGGATTTACAATACAATACATGCCTGATAAAGGGATCTTAAGTGGCCCCGAAACATTGCCTTACTTGTGACAAGATGGATATGCGTCCATAAAGATGTTTATTGCACACTTGACCTTGGTGTGCTGGTCAAATGATATAAGCACCCGTGGCTTAGGGCATGCAGCTAATTCAGCCAAATGTAAAACTGTTGGCAGAGGACACAGAAGAATTCTATTGACTGTAAGATGAAACAAATTGTCAAAGCCTATTTTAAATGACATTGCAGGAAACTCTGATTTTAAACCAGATGTGCAGAGATAATTGCTGTGTGCAAAATGTAATGTAATATAGGTAGTGTGTATGGTAGTGTACTGGTGATGTGCGTGCATTTGGTAAGAAACTGTTATTTGCAAGTGAATTAATTATGTACTACTTTAATAGACAGATGATGAGATGCCTGAAAACTACCCACAAGATGAACTGACTTCAGCTATTCAGCACATAAATGAACCATCAGCACCTCTGGAAGACGGTATAAACATAATTTATGTGTAGTAGAACTTTAGTCCTGAATGTACTATCATTTTAAGAGCCCCATTTGTATTGCAACAATGTATTTCTCATTGCGTCTCATATTGTTTTTTACCTATAGTGTTTATTTCTTGTTAGGCTAAGAAGATTTAATGATAGCGATTGCAGGAGAAATAATTTTCTCATATATCACAATAATGTGATTTAATGGTAGTGATAATTCCTGTTGTATTTAATGTTGTCTGTTTTTTTGTTGTTTTTTAAATCATCAACTCAAAAGTGATAGTTTTAGGTAAAGGTGAATCTTTTAAGGCTGCCCCAGCCCCTGGCTTCTTTTATTGTTCAGATACTCCAACAATAAGGTCCCATTCACACCTGTAAATTAGGCTGGATCTCTGAGTCCCATGAATTCCTTGAGACTTCAACAATCTCCTGCAGGCAGGAGGGACTATATAATCCAATGACAGTTGGCACCTCCTGCAGCTGTTTGTAGCCTGTTCACATTTAATTGCACATGCTGCGATTACCTGCCAGCCACCACACCTGCATGCATGTAGTTTTCCGGGGGTAGTCGCAGATTGTGATTACTTGCAAGGAAAACCTGTGAACAGTTGCAGGTGGTAAGAGCTGTCATTAGATTATACAGTGCCTCCCACTCACAGCACATGAGTCTTATGGAGAAAGTCATAAGACTCAGTGATTTTTAAATCTGCAACTTTCATTAAAATAATACCTGGCTACCCGGCCATGAAGGTTCTTGTTTGGACACTTCCTCTTATAGGGTGACAATGCTCTGCTCCTGTCTTCCAATTGTGATCCTGTCACATGGGCTTCTAATGGAGACTACAAGTGGCCTTTTTAACACCTACTACTCAGGTATGGTTCATTGTTTTCACTATTAGAACACCCGCCCTCGAGAAATGTAATCGTTGGAGTGCATGTAGCTACAAAGCGACTACAGGAGATCAAAAGCAATGAGATGCAACAAAGAGTGCAAAAATGGTAAAAACTCATTTTTTTAAAATAATCGTTTATATGATACACAGTGCTTTAGCCAACTAAATGTTGGTTAGACTTCATATGTACTTTAAAGTTCTGTTACTGAGCAAAGCGTACATACAGATGCTGTAGAGTAATGCCATGGACTCTGAACATTATGGAACTGTATAAATAACTGATGGAACAGTATTGTGCCATAAAAATATATACACACATATATATATATACACATATACATTCTGTTCTCATACAGCACAGCACTCCAAACCTCTCTGTTCAGGAAGGCGACATTGGAAGAAGAAACCCACAGACACAGTTGTAAATATTCTGGAGGATGCCACCAGCCTCACATCAAGTGTAGAGGCTAACAGAAGTGTGGGTAAGTGGGCTTCCAAAAGGTTTGTATTTCTGTCCATCCAGTCCTGATATATACACAGCCCCATCATACAGCACAGGACAGAAGACCTGATTTTTCTCTGCTGCAGTTTAGTTACCATTACAGGTCTTGTTCCTCACCCAGCCTGTGACTGGAGAGTAAAAAGAGAGGCAGCATAATGTTAATGTGCCCATACTCTGGCCGAATTGCAGCCGTTTTTTAATGTACCGGCCGGAATTCGCACAGTGTGTGAGGCTGTCGGCTCCCTTTCAGCCGGCATTCCTCGATCAGCTGATCAATCTTTGTACGATCAGAGCGGGCGGCCAATGAGCTGCCCTCTCTGATCGTGTACTCTGACAGGGGCCGGCAGCGGTGATTCCTCGATCGACATGCTGTTTGTGTTGATGGAGGAATTGGGTCAGTTTTATTTTCATTCAGCTCGTGGTTTGAATGAAAAAAAATTGATAGGTATATGGCCAGCCTTAATGTCTCTGTCAATCTGCTATCTCCTCTTATCAGCACGTTCCTTGTTAGCACATGAGCACTTCAGCACAACTGACTGGCTCCTTGTGCTGCTTCTTCATTTCCCAGTTTGAGCTCTGCTGTACAGGGGATTACAAGAGGCTCTTATCAGGTCAGATTCAAGCACTAACACTACTTGCATTTAAAAACATACTTACACACACAGAGCTGCATTCGTTTTTGTCAGTCGTATGGAGAATTGTCTCACAATTGTTTTAAAATTGTCGCAAACCTCCTGGAGGACAGCTGAATAGCCCTGAATGCTTAGCTGACTTGAGGGTATGAAGTTGAATTATCTTTGCACTACTTTAGTAAATGCTCAGGAGGACTTGAATGTGCGACAGTTTGGAGGTCTTTTAATGTTGCAAATGCTGAACGCAATTACTGTGCAATTGAGCGATTATGTGAAATGGAAATATCGCAAACATTCTTATGTCACAAGAACACTGCAAAAAAGACACATAACATAGAGATCATGCTGCGGTTAGTTAGCATGATATTTTGGTCTTTGCGATTAGAACATTTTGTGGCGTACACAATTTTTTGTGGCATTCATAAATTCCCCCATTACATTTTTCAAAAAGTGTTCATAATTGGTATTTTTGTAATCTATTAATATTGAGAACATAAGAACTGTGTCCCACGTGGCTTGATTATAGTTTGTTTATAGTTCCTTGGATCTCAGCTTTTATTCTTTTGGCCATGTACTATAACTTCTAAGAATGTCTCCCTAATACACTGCTGTGTTCTTGGCCCTGTGTCTAGGTGGAGATGTTATCAAATATGAACTGAAGGAGCTGAGAAAGAAGTGGAATAAGGAGACGTCTGAATCATTGCTTAACATCCTAAATAACGCTGATCTCACCACAGCATTTCAAACGTACACCATCTATAAGGCAAGTAAGTGGGATATCAGTTGATACTGTATTATGGACTCATTTGCACATATTTTTCTCTTATACTGTTTATATAGAGCTAATTTACAACATTATCGGGTCAGTTTGTATCTAGAAAAGGATAAACTACTAAGTTCCAGTCTGGTCACTGTGTAAGCCTATATTCCTTTGTGTATTTGAACACTTAGCACTCCTATAAAGTGACACTAAACTCACTTGAGAAACGCTGCCCTAAACTGTAGATATTATAATTATTAGCAGGGGGTTTCCTGAAATCTAAACATTTTTAGGGGTTCCTCTGTGGTAAAAGAGTTGAGAGAAACTGCATTACAAACATGGGGCTCCTTGATGGATTTGCTGTGGGACCCCATCACACACAATTTCCCAGCTCTGCATTCTATTAAAGATAAATAAAAAAAATACAGCTAGATTTTGGCTTACAGTGAAACTAAACTCAGAAGTTAAATCTTAAGAATTCAATCAAGTACCCTAACTATTAAAACTGTATCTTATTTGTGCTACATTTAGCTGTAGATCCTCAAATCATCTCTGATTTGGCTCTGACACTGTCCTTCCTTCTGGAGGGTGACTACTTTTGTTCCCCATGATCCCTGTGTGTGTTGTTAAGTAGTCACCGCTCCAAGCTCACTCCTGTGATGGACTACAATCTCATTTTAGTTTACTAATTTGTATCGAGATTGTAGTAGCGTTAGTAGTAGCTGTAGTAGATTGTAGCATAGCCAATTTGTGTATGTACATGTGGGAGCCATATTTTTTCATTGAGAAGCAGGTTCTGCATCCTGCGTTAGAGTGCTACAATGGTTGTGCCTCACTGCTCCTTCTCACAATGCAAGTCTAAGGCCTGGTTCACACCTGGGCGTTTTACAGCGCGTCCCTACGCTCTGTAAAACGCTCAACATGTGAAAACCAATGATTGTATGGGCATGGTTCCCACCTGGGCGTTTTACAGTGCGTAGGAACGCGCTGCAAAACGCCCTACACCCAAAGAAGTACAGGTGCTTTTTTTGTTACCACGAATCACGTAAAAACGCGCGTCAAACAAGCATATTCGATACGCCTAGGTGTGAACCCAGCCTAAGAGTCCACTGCCTAACTGAAAACAATGCACTCCCTGTGTGCCTGATATCTTATCTCCACAGCTGGTAAGTAGTGAGGTTATATGAGCCTGAGAAAAATACTGAGCTTTGTTTAATAGTTATTGTACAAAACTCTATAATTAGTATAACAAAAATCTATAAAAGCAAGCATTAAAATCAGGGATACAGGGTACCGATACCGAGTATTTGGGCGAGTACCCGTACTTGCCCAAATGCTCATGATATTTATTCCGATACTGGAACTTCTGGTATCAGGAAGCCGGACGGCCAGTCATTACACACTGCCCGGCTTCCTGATTGGGTGGGAAGCCTGTTCCATGCTCCCTCGTCACCAGGGAGCATGGAGCTGGCTTCCCAGCCAATCGGGAAGCGGGGCGGCATGTAATGACTCGCCGCCCGGCTTCCTGATTGGCCAGAAAGCCGGCTCCATGCTTCCTCCTCACCTGGTGGTGAGTGAGCATGGAGACGGCTTCCCGGCTAATCAGGAACCTGGGTGGCGATTCATTACACGCCGGCCAGCTTTCCAGCTATTCGGGAAACTGGGCGGTAAGTCATTACACGCCACCTGGCTTCCTTATCAGTATTCTGGGACTTCCGGTATCGGTATTCGGTATCGGCGAGTACCGGAAAAAAATATCGGTACTCGTACTCGATACAGAAAAAACGGTATTGGTGCATCTCTAATTAAAATGTTATCATATCAACAGTTTGACCTGCTTTAGGGTCTTTATTTGGCTGTCTTCATTTGTGAGGTTGGATCATCAAGTTTACAGGTACCTTTTAGTTGGGGGTTAAGGAGATGGAGCTGTTCGATTGCTTCTCCCATACGTCATTGTGCAGGTGTTCCATAGACATAAGACTGTTGCCTTATTCATCCTAAAAGTGCAACTCTAGTGGAAAATCCACAGGAAAGCTTTTATTGCAGAAGAGGTTCTATATGTCTCTTGTCCAATAAATGTATCCTACCTTCCTGCTAGCAAGTCTCTGAATATTGTACACCGATTTGCGCATGCAGAGACGAAGATGTTATACCCAGAAGATGTCAGCTGTGGTGGGGGAGTTTGAGGATGCTGTATCACTGGAGGAGAGGTAAATAGTGAAGACCTTAGTTTTGTTTTAAACAGCTTACTCAAGCTCCGGTAATCTCTTGTCTACAGGTAGATTAGGGCCATAAAATTGACTAATCTTGAGTACTATCTATCTTACTATGGTCATAAACTATACTCTAAGATCTTCTTTTTCTGTCTATGTAACAAAGAACCTTCAGAAGAATGTCTGAAGGGACCACTGAGCAGTGACATTCCAGGACCAGATGCCACAGACAGCAGAGAGGAGGAGATTGCCGTAGATCCTGAGAGATTGCAGCCAAGATCTGATGATGAGGACACGTAAGTTATGCATGTTCTCCAGAGACCGCACCATGCAGAGCAGTGACATTCAGCAACCCATGGCATTTATTTAGAAACCAGCTACCATTACAATAAGGCCCAATTCACATTGAGCGATTCGCAAATCGCGCGATTTGCATTCTGCGCGATAAACGCGCAATATCGCGCAAATGCTTGCATTGAGCAAGCTAGAATCGCGGCAAAATCCGCTCCAAAAAGGGTCCTGCTGTAGCGACGCACGACCCGCGACAGCGACGGACAGAGCACCATTGAGATGCATTGGAGAGCGATATGGCGTGGTAAATAGCCACGATATCGTGGGAATTACCGCACGATAAATCGCTCAGTGTGAATGGGGCCTAACACTTTAGGTAGTGAAGCAAGCAACCCCAGAAATCTCACCTTCAAAAACAAATGAACATTGGCAGCACCTATATTTACATCCTGACAGGTCCTCTTATTGGTAAATGGAGTGGATTTTGTATACTTTGGATCAGTCACTATGTTTCTTGGATAGTGTTAGCAGTCAACTGATAGACTCTACTTGTTTGAGTTACTTTTTAAGTCTTCAGATGCTCTATAATCCTAATGCTGGGCTTATGACTTTAGCATAATATACAGCATTTTCAGTGTACATTCAGAGGTAACTGACATTTGTATTCTTTCACCCTGCAGAGACTTTGAAGAGGAAGATGTGGACACAGACTGGCTATCAGAGCTGAAAAGGGCAACAGAGGCTCAATATTAAAGCAGATCTATACAAAAGTAGTGAAGAAGTAGTAACGAAATTCTGTTGTGTAGGGCAGGGAGGTAGACACTTACTTGTTTTTCCCTTGATGAAGGTTTTAGTGTTTTATTTAGGTATCTATATACCAAGATGCTGCTTCAAGTACAGAAAATACATGTTGAATTGCCAGAAATCCATCGTGCTCCTTACTTCCTAACAACATAGTGTGTTTGCCGGACCGAAATCCAAACCAGCGTTGTAAGTCCTGCCTGCTGGAGCACATAACTTTGCTTATCTCTCTGCCCCTCTGCACATGCATACATTGATTTGTATCCCAGCAAAACAATGTAACCTTGACTCTCTAGTGCCTGCCCACACGCTGTGTGTAGGGAAAGGCCTCTTGGGAGTTGTAGTTCTGGGGGGGGAGGGGGTACCTGCAGGAACTGTGCTCTTAGCAGCTGCCCCTCCAAGAATTTTAAAAGCCTGGAGATGATGTCACAAGGAGTAATTTCCCTACACAAACAAGGTAAAATAAAGAAAACGAATACTGGTACATGATCTAGAGTAGAGGAGGGAGGTTCGGGATTACATTTGGGTAATGTCTGGGTATACACTTCAAGGCTGGTTCTACTCCCATCTTGTTAGCTTGATAGGCATAACAAGTACAAGTAATTTGTGACATATGAATGCTAGCCTTACACAAGTAGATTTCTCTACTTGTTGGGACCTTGTGGTTAAACATAAGAAGTCTCTTAATTCCCTCATCCACGCTGAACACCAGGGATGGAGGAATCTGTACTGCCGGCTATTGTATCCAGGCTGCCACCGACACCTGGGCCTGCCTGAATACTGCAACAGTGACCGCATCTGATGGGATTTATCTGGTCCAGAACTATGATGGGCAGCATTACAAACCAACAGACAGGCATAGACCAAAGCCTAGATTTAGTCGGTATTTCGAAAAGGCTTGCAGGCATCTCTAGGTTTCTGCATTTCATTTACATTTTCAGGTTAGCCACTTAATAGTAGTGACATATTGACTATAAGCAGTATTTAAGGCATGTCTTCGCATTACCCTTGCAAAGTAATGTCAAACCATCATTACTGAGGACAATACCTGTCTTCCCAACCATCTTTTTGTATGCTCAGAAGCTCAGCTCATTGCACAACACATGGCAATCTTCTGTCCTCTTGCCACTAAGCAACTGAAAGCTGACAGGATATGGCACCTGGAAGTTTCCGAGTGGCTGGAGGACCAGATACCCTCTATACCTGTTTTTTATTCTTTACATCTACAGCAGGAATCTGAATGAAGGAGCTTCAGACTGGACAACTTGTAGGCCAGTTTGAATAGAGAACTATGGGCACACCTTTTTTGGCCATAGTTCTCTTTAGGATCATAGGAGGACATATGCTATGTCTTCCTGTGGCCCAAAGCTCAGCATATAGCAGGCTATATTCTCCTTTAAGCACAGGAAAACAAGATCTTTTTCTTTCTACCTAAACCCTTAGCCCTCGTTCACACCTAAACGTTTTGTAGCGCGTTCTACGCTCGAAGAACGCTCTACAAAACGCTCAAAAATATAAATTGCATTGGAGTCAATGGACTCGTTCCCACCTTGCCGTATTTCCGCCCGTCCCGAACGCGCTACTGAAAAGGTACAGGCACTACTTTGGGCCGTTTTGTAGGGCGTTTCCATTGGAATACAGCCAAGTAGCCTTTGGAATCGCGCGACGGTCGCGCGTCTTTTTTACCGCGAATCGCGGTAAAAAAACCGCGCGACAGACGCGCTTTTGCAATACGCCTAGGTGTGAACCCAGGCTTAGAGTTTCTTTCCGCAGCACTCCAAGCCTTAGTGCAAATAAATGAAATGCTGTTACAGTAGCTATACCATTATTGTCATTTATAAATACTTCAATTTGTTACATTTTCTGCTGGTTTTTACTGTTTTTTAAAGGTAACAATTTTGAATAAATAACAGCTATGATAAGAAAACGTTGTTCATGCTGTCCATTATTTGTACAAAAAGAAAAAAGGTTAGTCATCATAATGTTATCATAATGTTATATCAATGTTCAGCATAATGTCATCCTATTGTTTTCATGCTTTTTGAATCCTCCTCTATACATAAAATGTGTGTTTATTTGAAAAATGGTTAAAAAAAACAAAGTTTTTATTGGTATATAGCAGTTAAGGAGAAAAATAAGTTATAACCAAGGCTTTATAGCAGAATTCCAAGCACAAATTTTATCAACTAGTACCCCCAGGACCGTAAATTACCTTCCCTGCCGCCCCAAGGCCGGGTTCGGCAATGATCCCCAGTAGATGAACACTTTTTTTTTTTTTACTTTTCAAAGTATTTTATTGATTTTTGACATTTTTACAAGGAAATAAAAAAGATGTAACATTTATACATAAGCGTTTACATAGACATATGCATACATTATAGTCTTATGCATGTACATGCACAGTGTAACAAAACTGAACTGACAGTCTTGGGACTACCCGATCGGTAGCAATGGTAATATATACTCAAAACATCTCTAGGTGACTGTCCGAAGATCTCAATAAAACAAAAAGATCCAGCGGATCATAAGGTGGGTCTGGGGGAACTGAGCAAAGAGGGGGAAACAGTGGGAAGGGGAAAGAGCGGGGGAGAGGGGAAAAGAAGAGCGCTTCCTACAGGCTTCTGTGGTGAGGTCTAAATATGATGTATGTATATTTGGGTATATTTGAGACAACCTATCGTTAAAGGGACACAAGCTGCCTATCAAAGGATGGAGGGAGGAAGTGAGTAACCCACGGGTCCCAGATTTTCTCAAATTTAGGCATGGAGTCCTGCACGCGTGCAGAGAGCTTCTCATTGTAAAACGTCCAATGTATTTTATGCTTGACTTCTGATAAGCTTAAGGATTGTGACATCCACGCCCTGGCTATTGTGCGTTTAGCTGCCGACAGTACATGTAACATTAGTTTGAATTGTAGGTTAGTGAGGCCCGACGGTTTGACATTGAGGAGAGCTTCCTGTGGGGTTGGTGAAATATGCTTACCCATGGGTACAAAAATAATCTGAAAGACTCTGCGCCATAGTGTTGCCACAACCGGGCACGACCACCACATGTGAATATATGTACCCTGTCGCTGCATCCTCTCATACAAAGGCCATCACAATCCGGCACAAAGTGTACTGCCTTTGTAGGCACTATATACCAACGGAGAAGTACCTTATAGTTGGCCTCAAGGGTCAGAGCATTTTTGGAACATGACTTGGTACTTTCCCCCACATGTCAACCGTGAAGTCGAGAGCTGCCTGCCAGCGGTCCATATACATGTGGTGGGGCGGACCCGTACCGGTTAGTAGAGAAGAGTATAACTGTGAAATCAGACCTGGGGCATGGGGATCTTGGCTACAAACTCTTTCATACGAAGTCATATGGAAGGAGGGAATTGGAAATTTTATCTGTGAGTGGATGAAGTGTTTAATTTGGAGGTACCTAAACATTTCAACAGGGGGTAGGTTATATGTGAATTGTAAGTCCGGGAACGGAATGACTTGGCGTGCTTCTATAAGTTTGTTTATTATTGTTGCCTTATTTAAGATCCAGTTTCTAAATGATAGGGAGGATTCAAGGCCCGGGAGAAACATGGGGTTCCTGAGTATAGACAGTAAGGGGCAATGTGGTGATATTAGTTCACTGGAGTATTTTACAGAGTCCCATATCTTGAGGGAGAGTCGGGTGATTGGATTGGTTAGAAAGGATCTAGCATTTGGGGTAATCCACAGGAGGTTGTCTATAGCAATGGGGTCGCAGTCCATCGCCTCTAGGGAGACCCACAAGGGAGACTCACCATTCGCGTGGTATTTGGCGATAGTAGCAATTTGAGCAGCTTGATAATATTTTTGGAGGTTCGGGACTCCCAATCCTCCTTCTGGCCTGCTGTGGTACATCACCTTCCTGGGAAGGCGAGGTTTCTTATTAGACCATATAATCGCCGAGAACACTTGTAAAGAAACAGGTGATTTCTCCTATTCTACATTTAGACTTCAAACCTGTGCCGCCCCTCTGCTCAGTGCCGCCCCGAGGCCGGGTCTCAGTGGCCTTGCCTGGGAATCCGGCCCAGTCTACCCCCACACTGCAAGGGTTAACTGCTCTTTTTTGTCAGGAAGCCAGGAAGGTGATGCCACTCTCTGTGTTAGCTTTAAAGAATACAATGGTGTTACCTCCCCACAGGCACCCTGTTGATTGGACAATTAAAGAGCAGCTACACACTGATACATCATCAATTCTACTCACTTTGCTTTCTCCTTCAATCAACATGTTTCCTGTCAGCACATATACAGCATGCAGCACAGATAAGCTATTAATATATGATTGTAAGATACATTGCCAATATCCTGTAATCCAGATTTGACAAATGTATCAAAGCCATTGGAATTCTGTTATTGGATGAGAAGAATTGTTCTGAAGCCATTGAGATGTCAGCTGCCTGTCTTGCAAGAGTCCTAGAAGATTTAAAACATTTTGTAAAAGGGAGCTGCATACTTTTGTATAAACTTAGAAAACAAATGCAACTGGAAGCACTGCTGCTGTTTTCAAGAGGCCGGTCTGACTCATTGCAGTAATGTATGGGGAGCAGCAGAAGAAAGGAATAGAAGTGTTTATGACAAATGAGGCAATTATATTGGACTATCCTGAATTTGTGATTAAAAGATCATTTAGAGCAGTGGTTCTCAACCTGTGTAACCTCAGAACCCACATTTGTCCTTGGTCATTAAGTCACGACCAAAGTTGCACCGCAGTGGAACGCATGGCATCAAGGTAATTGCACATGGAATTGCAGGCGGTACTACATGTTAAAATAAACGACACAGACACCAAAATTTGGAAGAAAAATGGCCGCAGCACTTTTATTGGTTTATTAAGTTTCTTATTTTTTTGACTGTATTTAAATAAAGCGTTACCAGCTTCAAACATCAAACCAACCGTAGATTGCTTAGTCATAAAACTCAAGCAATAAATCAAACATTATAAACCAAACTTAAAGTCCCCCTCTAATTTCAGAGGTGACACTACCACATAAAAGCCCGCGACATGAAAATTTAAATTTTTACTAATATTTACAAAACATTGTGCGATAAGGGAGGGCAGGTGGGGAGCTCGCTGTGCTGAAAGTCCAGCCGAGTGCCCCCTTCCCTTCTGTCCCTTCTTTTATAGGCAGCTGACAGAAACTTCTGGAACGTCGCGAGCCAAGGTTTTCCCGCCTCAAGACAGGTGTCTTAAAGGGGAATATACCCATTTATTAGCCCTGGAAACTTCTGGAAAAGGCACGAACCCGGGATTTTCCCGCCCAAACTATCAGGTGAATTCTCTTAAAGGGGTATACACTACTAATTTTGTGAGACAAAAATTAATATATTATTATTTTTTTTATTTATTTGCCAATTGGTTCCCAAAACCTTGTTTACCTCATCAATTTTACTTTGCCCGCCGCAATCCCATGAGAGTGTGCTCCCAAATGAATTGGGGCCAACTTTCACATTCTGGTGCAGGCAGTCGAACTGTGTGCAGGAGGTACGTTTGGGGTGCCATTCAAATGAACAGCAATGCACCTCCAGCACCAGAACGCGCGATAGGTGCGATTGCGTGGTACAGTGCAATAATTGAACGGGACTGTGCAGATGTACTAGTATGAACTGGCCCTCAAAAACACTGACAGACACACACAACCACAGATGCAATCTGTATTTGCCTGATGAAGGAACCATGTTCGGTTCTGAAATGTTGTTTGTGTCACTATGTTGTTGTGTCACTATGTTTGCCTAGCGTCTTAATAAAAAGGACATTCCGCACATTTGACCTTGGAGTGCGGGTGACTTTTGCAAAACAGCCCCGAACAATGCACATATGGATGGAGCTCCCTCACAGCCATACCCCCAGCCCACCCCACATCAAGCGGACACTCTGCGCCAGGCAGCATATTTGGAATGGCTGCTCGGTGCGAGAACTAACAGTGCTACGCTAGGGGGAGGCTGAGGAGCCTCTCACTTAGCACAGTGGAAAGCATGCTGCGACCCACTGAACACGGGGTTGCGACCCACTTTTGGGTTGCGACCCACCAGTTGAGAACCACAGATTTAAAACAAACCTTCACTCCTTAAATTGTCTTTAACTCCCCCCTTTAAACCCCACCTTTACCGCCCCCCCCCTTTATTTTTTATCACTGCCGCCTGCCTCCCTTTTTCTCTAGCCAAGAATGACATGTCCCTACTTTTACAGCCTCTTAGGATATTTCCCCATCACTTATCCCAGATGGATGCAGGAGCAGGGACCTGCAACTTCTGGTGGGCACTGCAGCTCTCAATGATTTCAGAGAGGAAGATAGCGGGGCAGGACCAGGGTTTTGGCAGAAGATTGGCGGATCACAACATGACAATGCTGATTCTACTGTCACACCTTCCTAGGAGACCACAAGGATTCTTTGAAGCAACTGGCAGACTGGAGTCTATCCAAAAAATACAATGGGTGTCACAGGAAATCATTGTGTTCTGCTCTTGATATCAGATTTCACCAACGGGTGCTGCACTTGAAATATAAAATTACATATGTCTGTCTTGTCTGTCTTGAGAAAAACAGGAACCCGCAGGAGAGTGTGAACCATCTGCGTTCCTACATGCATAGCTCCTGAACAGACAGAGAAGATCCAGTTTTACTGGAAATCCCCCTAACATCAGTCACAGAATAACACTCATCACATGAAATGAATTAGACGTTCCCAGCTTAACTAATGGATCTTTTTTTATAATGTTTCTCATGTCTAAACAAGCCACCCAGCAGTGGAGAATTAATCAATATAGCTAAAAAAGGAATGTTGAAGGACATGCAAAAACAAATAAAAAGCCAATAGCTAAAACTTTTTATCACATCAGTCAATCAGAAATGCTTCAAATTTGCTTTATCTACTAAACACTGAGCTCATCCGAGAAGAGTCGGCATATTTCTGGAATTCATTAAGGGTAAATAACACTTAATGGGTGTAGTTCCCCTCTTCCATGTCTGATAATAAACAGAACATCAGACTTTGTTGAGGCTTGTTTGCCATCACATTGGTACAGTCTTCATTGGAAAGACGGACATGCACCTAGAGCACAGCAAGCTGGCATGATACAGGTATGTTAATAAGAAGCTATGATTCACGTTACATTCCTTGTTTTTGTCATCTAACCCCTAAACAATCATTTATTTAACCAGAAGCCATTTAGTATTTTCTGTCAATTCCCATTTTATGATCTATGATTATATTTCTTCATCCTAACTAGAGACTTAGATCCAAACCCGACCAGGCAGATTATTGTTCATACAAAACTAGAGGTCAAAGTATACATTCTTGCAATTGTATAATCCTATAGGGGCATTACATTAACAAATATCTGGTTGAGTAATGCATTAAAACAAACATTTTAACAGGTCAGTCCACATGAAAGAATATTTGAGGTATAGATCTACACTGCCAGAGAATGGGGCCCTAGGTTCGGTTGCAGCTTTGTCCAACACAGACCTTTAATTGAAATTATGATGATGATGATTATTATTATACAGGATTTATATAGTGCCAGCAGTTTGCACAGCACTTTACAACATATGGTGAGACAGTACAAAGACAATATGATACCATACAAAAAGGTTAGAAGGACCCTGCTCATGACAGCTTACAATTTACAAGGAGGGGGAAAGTGAACTCATTGAAGGAGTAGATGTACAGTTCTTAAGAGGAGGTGGAATAGGCTTCCCTGAAGAAGATCTCCTAAAGGCTGACAGATTAGGAAATAGTCAGATAGGTTGTGGTAGGGAGTTCCAGAGGATGGAGAAGTCCTGGAGGCCAGTGAGGGAGGAGGTGATGAGGGAGATAGACAGCAGGAGGTATTGGGAGGACCGGAGAGGATGGTTGGGGTGATATCTTGAGATGATCTTTGCTCTGGAGTTCCAACC
>NW_017306506.1:737370-738021 GCF_000935625.1 Nanorana parkeri | reverse complement strand
GATCTACAATCATGAAAATCCAACAGGAAGGTAATTGGCTTTTGGCCACCCATAATGGGAGTTTGTGTTACTGAAAATCAATGGACACCCTTCATTGGCTGTGTGGACCAAAATCAGAAAGAAATCGTGCACATGGAATATCTGGCAGCATCTGATAATAGACTGACCAGATGTCCCTGATTCTTGGGAAAGTCCTTGATTTTAGGAGGCTATCCCGGATAAAAGTATGTGTTACCATTTTTAGCAATGGAGTCCCCAGTCTGGCTGAAGGATGACCAACTCCAGAAGTGACAGCTAGATTCATCATGCGGCGATCCAGAGTCATTGGTTGCTAAGATGCGTGTGGCCAGGGCATACAGCGTCATGCATTTCTATGGTGCAGTTGGCTGCCTGCATTCTAGAAACTAATGATCTTAGATTGTGAATCTAGCTGTTACTGCTGGGGTTAGTCATGCGACAGCTAGTATAGATCACAGCTTGGCCATGACCTGGGGGCAGGAGGGGTAGCTGCCCTAGGTGCAGTGGTTTAATGTGAGGCGGAAGGGCACCTTGCTTTGGGGGGGGGGCTTGAACCCGGAACCCCAATGCACACCGGCCAGGCTACCCCACAGCGTGCCACGTCAAAACCCCCCTCCAACAAAAAGCCACGGT
>NW_017306506.1:736745-737291 GCF_000935625.1 Nanorana parkeri | reverse complement strand
GCCCCCCGCCCCCCCCCCCCCCCCCCCTTCCCGGTCCAATGCCAGTAACTTGCAGAGCGGCAGTGGTGTGTCAGGTTCTAGAATGACTTTTGTATCACTTGTCACATGTACTAGATTGTAAGCTCTCAAGAGCAGGGCTCTCCTATATCAAATTGTATTGTAACTGTACTGTCTCCCTTCATAATGTAAAGCGCTTCACAAACTGTTGGTGCTAAATAAAATCCTGTATAATAAAAGTAAAAAATAAGAATAATATTAATAATAATCAGAGTATTTAATCTCTACAGGGAGGGATAAGCGGCCCTGGACACAAACTATCTGTGTCCACGGCTGCTCATTTCGTCACTGTACAGATGTAAATACAATGTGCGGGTAGATTCGTACCACTGCAACCGGTCATTGATTTGTACAGGCTGCTGCCCATGGCTGTACACAATGCCTGCTATCCAAAGCGCATGACTGGCATACGGTGTATGAGCCCTTATAGGTCATTTCTACTGTGTGTTGTATATTACTAAGACTGCTTCAATATCAGTAGCAATTTCT
>NW_017306506.1:724894-736669 GCF_000935625.1 Nanorana parkeri | reverse complement strand
CCCCCCCCTTTCTTCTGTGTCCTACACGCCTCCCTTATCTACTTTTTGTTTCTTCTCCTCTTTTCTCACTCACTGTACATTCACACTGCTTCCCTGCGTCTGATGGCTTCTCATTGTTAGCTCATTGTTTCCCTCTTACCGTCTTGTCTTTGTAACACTAGCTTCTGTGTAACCACGACGACTGTACGGACCAGGAAAAGGTATGTCACAATTCCTTTTATTTCATAATAATAAATAATAGGTTTACCCTGAAATCCAATAGGAAGATCGAGAACCCCTTCAACACCGTGACAGTCAGCAGAGCTATGACCTCTAGTACAGAGATTTTTCAAGTACATCTCCAAGCTGCCAGGAGAACTAATACTCATATTTCTGACTTTCTGATGTCATATGTTGTTATTCTGCGTCTCACTTATTGGCAGTTGTCTGACATGCTTTAGGTTGCCATGGTTAACATGAACAGGGAATGCCTGTTTATTCTCCTGTGTGATAGAGTAGGTGTGTATCCCAGCACACTTTCACGCTAGCCAGCAAAAAAAACCCAAACAAACAAATGTGTTTGCTCAAGTTATAAACAGTAGTTGTAGTTGCATGATCTACTTCTTTTCACCACAGCGCAACGCACGGTATTGTAGTATGGTGCGTTTCATTGGGCTGCAATGCATAACAGCAGGGAGGTGCGTTGGGGTGCAATTCGAAGGAATGGCAACACCACGCACCTAGCACATGGTACGATAGCTTGCGTCAAACCATAATCCCTCGCCTTCCCAGCAGTCGGCGCTCTCCTCTTCTCCCTGGCACTGGGGCCAAGAGTGTCTTAGAGAATAGGCTTTGGGGCTGCTCACATCTTAGGGAAGAGGCTTCAGGGGCCAGGAGTGTCTTAGAGAAGAAGCTTTGATGGCCTTTAGGGGCCGAGAACGTCTTAGAGAGGAGGCTTCAGGGGTAGGGAGCGTCCTAAAGAAGAGGCTTTGGGGGCAGAGAGCATCATAGACAAGAGGCTTCAGGCGTCACGAGTGTCTTAGAAAAGAGGCTCTGGGGGCTGAAGTGTGGAGGGGGCCTGAGGGAGCAAGGGATTGGTTAAGTAAAAGTCCTTGTACCTTAGGCAATAATGATCATTTAACCCTTGCAGTGCAGGGGGAACCCCCTCTGTAAGGGTTTCATTTTTTCTTTTCCCTGGAGTTCAGTTTTAAAGTATTTAGGGAACACACATACCGTATGAATACTGATATAATTGGTGTTTTTATATTTTTCCATTGTTACTATGCAGTTACCATGTAGAAGTGATGCCATGGTGGACTTTATTCTTCAGTGCCATAAGTATGGTAACCCCATGGCAAACCATCAGAATGCATCTCGTACTTGCTTGACTTCATCAGAATGAGTTCTGTTGGGTTGCTCTGAGTGACTGCACATAAGAAATAGCACTTGGGTATCATTTACATATGCAGCTGAGGGCCAGTAAATATAGGCGGGTAATCAGTGTTTTTAACACACCCCTGCCACCCACTGTAAAGTCAACATTGCAGCTGGACAATGGCCAAAATTATACAGCCTGTTGTGTTGGGCAGGTGGAACCACCAAACTCTTTATGTTTAACCCCATAACAAAGACTAGAGGCCACCACCTAAAATTGGTGGAGAAAAAATGTCAGCACTAGGGGCGCAAGGGGTTCTTATCAGTTAGAGCGGTTAGGGTCTGGAACCTCGCTGCCACAGGCAGTGAATTCAGCTAAGAGTGTGGAATCATTCAAGAAACTCTTGGACGATTTCCTTGGAGACTGTAACATACAGGGGTACAGGTACTCCTAAGAACAAGATCACACATGGACTCATACACACGCACACACCAGCAGAACCATACATGCATATACACAATAGGTTGGACTTGATGGACTTATGTCTTTATTCAACCTCAAATACTATGTAACTATTTAATAGGAACTTCCTCCTCAACTCTGTGCTCTTTCACAAGAAAGCTTCAGGTTCAGGCATTGCTAGATTCCTATTGGCTATTTCAATTTGCAATAGCCAATAGTAAACTAGCATTGTACCTACCCTCTGCTGATGGACCTGATGGAGAACTGCAGCAGAGGGCGGGTACAATGCTAGTTTACTATTGGCTATTGCAAATTGAAATAGCCAATAGGAATCTAGCAATGTATTCCAATGGGCAATTTTTTTTTTTTCTATTCTGACACAGCTCCGTGTCAGAATAAAAAAAAAAAAAAGAAACAGCAGTATTTCTCAGCAAGCGTGAAAATGTCATGACCCGCCTCCCTGATTGGTCAAGAAGCCACGCTGCCTGGAAACAAGTGAAGCTGGCTTCCTAACCAATCAGGGAGGCGGGTCATGACGTGCCGCCTGGCTTCTTGATTGGCTAGGAAGCTGGCTTCACTTTTTGCTAGGCAGCCTGGCTTCCTGACCAATCAGGAAGCTGGATGGCACCTCATGACTCGTCGCCCGGCTTTCTGATTGGTCAGGAAGCCAGGCAGCCTCGGCAAGTGAAGCCGGTGTTCTGTCGTAGAACAGCGGCTTCAAAGGTAATCAAGAAGCTGGGCAACGGGTCATGACCTGCCGCCCGACTTCCTGATAATTGGGGCACAAGGCACCGGTACTCGGTATCCGCGAGTACCAGAAAAAAAATATTAGTACTCATACTTGATACCGAAAAAACAGTATCGGTGCATCCCTAATGCCCTACTTAAAGTGACATTAAACCCTCAGATTTTTTAACATAAACCAATACTGTAATGTGTGCCTTACTGTAATCCATGGTTGTTTCCCTTCTCTTTGCTGCTCTTCCTTTTAAATCCTCATATCTTCTCATGCTTCGGGAGAACTTCCCTTTGCAGCTGACTGCCTCTTCCTGTAGTGCTGGCTCAGGTTGTGAACCTATACAAACCTATACACAGACACCATATATCCATTCCTGAGACAAGGCACTCTGCTGCAAAACAGAAGTTCTGCCCAGCATGAGAAGAGATACGGATTTAAAAGGAAGAGCAGCAAAGAGAAGGGAAACTACCATGGATTACAGTAAGGCGCACATTACAGTATTGTTTTATGTTAAAAAATCTGAGGGTTTAATGTCACTTTAAGGCTCATCATACACATTATAATCTGACTATACATTATCTGTACAGCCAACGTTAGATCTACTTATATCAGGATCTACATAATCTATACAATCTGTATCCAATCAGGCACGCCCTTGCACTAAGTACTTGTTGGTAGATCTTAAGGTGGCCATACACTCTACAACCATCGCAAGACCTTAGTCTTGCGATGGTTGTACAGGGATTAAAAAAACGTACGATCTGCCTATCTTGGACAGGCAGATCGCACTCTCGATCATCGCAAGCCCTCCCCCCTGAGGGGCGGGCTTCCGATGACCGCAATGCTGAACGGGCAGTGTGCGCGTGCGCACACCGGCTCGTTCGGCATTTGTCT
This sequence comes from Nanorana parkeri, assembly GCF_000935625.1. Classification (NCBI taxonomy): domain Eukaryota; kingdom Metazoa; phylum Chordata; class Amphibia; order Anura; family Dicroglossidae; genus Nanorana; species Nanorana parkeri. The sequence continues at coordinate 733,220 of NW_017306506.1, read as the reverse complement.
TCCGAGCACCGTTCTAACCAGCCGAGAATCGTACGATTCCCGGCTGGTTTTCGAACATGCTGGTTCGACGGAAGATGTGCGACCGTACAGTAGAAATGGTCGCACGTCTCCGTTCACACTGCTCGATTCTCGTACGATCGCGGGATTTCCTGCGATTTTCGTACGAGAATCGAGCAGTGTATGGGCACCTTTATGGTCACCATACATATTGCAATCTGACCATACAATCTTTGTACAATCAACTTTAGATTTACCGTATATACTCAAGTAGTATTTACAATTATACTAACATGAATGGATTAAATGATCTGTATGTAGCCCTGTTCTATGGATCATTTAACCCATTCATGTTAGCAGAGGATCATTGTAAATGTATTGTTGCAGGCACTCTATATGTACATGTACTATATACTACATATAGAATGCACTGAACAATAGATTTACAATTATCCTCTGCTAATATGAATGAGTTAAATGATCCGTAGTACATAATATGTAGCCCTACCAGTACCAGTAGCTGCCTCATTTCCCACCCTCGGCTTATACTCGGGTCAATATTTTTTCCCAGTTTTTTGTGGTAAAATTAGGTACCTCGGCTTATATTCGGGACGGCTTATACTCGAGTATATACGGTACCAAAAAAATGTACTATGAGCACCTACCTAGTCTATTCAATCAATCTGTATTAAATCAGGCAGGCCCTTGCACTACAAAGTTGTTGGTAGATCCTACAGGAAAATGCTTGTCGCCGTGATGCGTGTTCCTGCACGTCTGTGGATGTTTGTTTCTCTCGTTTGGTATGCGTCCCTATTGATTTCAATGGGTTCCCGGACACGCGCCAAACACGGGAAAGTCAAATATAGAGTCCCACTCCTGACTGAGAAGCCCCATATATTGTGTGTGTGTGTGTTTGGGGGGGGGGCGGGGTTGCTGAAGTGGCCGTGGATGGCGCCACCAAATACTTGCAAAACAGAATAAATGGTCACCAGCACTCCAAGTTTTGTTCAACACAAAATCCTTTTATTCATCCTAGCTGGACTTTTGTTTGCCTGATGAAGGGACCGGACAGGTTCAGATACGTTGCCACGCATGGTGATATGATCTGCATGAAGGAATAAAAGGATTCCGTGTTGAAGAAAACTTGGAGTGCTGGTAACCATTCATTCTGTTTTGCAAACACAGGAAAGTAGCGCATGCAGCAAATTACAGGTAGGAGAACCTATTTCAAACTCAGCGGCTCCTTCGGGGGTGAGCGCTATATCTGTGACAGGCGTTCTGCTTTCTTTTCTTGCAGGGGGTGGGGGGCATTAACTAGTAATGGCAATGCAAGCCTGTTCTGCGTCTGTGTGCGTTTCATGAACGTGCATCAAAACGTGCACTTTTGTGCGCGATTGAAGCCCGTTCACAATACACCTAGGTGTGAATGAGGGCTAAAGGAGATTGTACACAGATAGTAAAGTGTTACGACTGGAAAAGCTGTGGACACCAACCAATCAGCTTGTACCTTTCATTTTTAAAGTTTTAAATAAAGAAGCTGAAGAGAGAAGCTGATTGGTTGCTGTCTGCTGCTGTTTTAGTGAGTTCCCCCCTCTGTATACACAGAGCTCAGCTTTGTGAAGGGGGAGGAGGAGTTGCAGGTGTAGAACAAGGACTACATCTCCCATAATGCAGCTGGTCAGGGCTGATGCTCATGTCCTGGTGATGTGAAGCCTGTGGTCTTATTACCTGGAAGGAGGAGAGGCTGCCAGGAGCTGCCAGTGAGTATTGCAGTGGGTGAGGTGGCTGTGTGCCAGTGTTTGGGCAGTGTGTATACAGGGGGGTGACCTCTGCTGTACAAGGATTATATAGTTATGAATGGATGGGGATTGTGGAGGAGTTTGCTGGATGTTTATGTCTTGTCTCCATGGTAACAAGTAGGAGGAGCCGCTCTGGCTGAGCCTGTATATAATGTATTAGCTAGGGGATCTGAACCTGAGGAGATGACACGAACCTGCAGCCGGGCTCAGGATCACTTTCACAACTTGTAAATAAGTCAAAGTGTGCCAGCTCGCTCCGCAACAGCGCTGAAAAATCATTAGAATGACGGGGAATGTTTACATTTCAGTTTCTTGCTGATGGATTAATGTCATTTTCAGATACAACTTTAAGTGGCCAAATTCACACATGGAGCGGGTCCATTTCTAAAGCATGGGCCTGTTTACACCCGTGCGTTGCAGGTAGCACACATGCATTTGATGTGCATTGTGTTAACAAGTCTATTTATTTTGAGGGCCCTTCACACATACTGCGGTGACCTGCGTCTTACCGCATCAGATCAACACAGGTGAACCCAAGGACACAGAGAAAATGATTGCTTTATGTGCCCCCTTTACCACCACAATGGGCAGTGTACTAAGGAAAAATGTAAACATGCTGCATTTTTCCACAGCGCACTTGATGCCACTGCGGTTAGCTGCATGGTAGCGCAGTGCTGTGCAGTGACCTGAATGCAGTGTGCACATTGTACACTCCACATAAAGTTTAAAAAAAGAAATGTAAACAGTGACAGCTCCAGCAGTGTGCCATACAACACACTCTGTTGGAGCTGCCACACCACACATAAAAGGCAGCGTTTTAGCGGGTGGGCTAGTGTGAATGGGATGTGAAAGGGACACAACTCCCCAAAGATGCTGCATGCCACCGTTTTCTTAAACTCAGCACACTGCAACGCACAGATTATACACATCTATGCGCTATGGTGAGTTACAATGCGTTTGTATTGCGGTGCTTTGGGTGCTATTCAGAATGAATTGCTGTGCACTTGCAGGAACACATGGTAAAACATGCATTTTACAATGAACAAGCCCTTAATGATTGCATGGCAGAATACAAAATGACAAGATACTGACAACAGTAGCAACACTACTACTGCTACTGTGCGTTACACACAGCGATTTGAATTGTGACAATGCACAATATAAGGAATCCCATTATTTTCTACGGGGCCCAATCACACACGGTCAATGTGCTTCTGTGCAACTTGGAAAATGGTGCATTTTAAACCTAGAGTTTAAAAGGTACCCATGAAAATTGCATATACCATGCATTTTAGTGCATGACAACAAGCCCCCCACCTAGCAACCAATATTTTATTTCATTGGCCAAAGCAAGAAGACAAAATGTATGAAACACATGCACAACAAGACCCCCTTTGTCACGGCACGCACGGTGACACTTCAGTAAGTGCAATACATTGCAACAACATATCAGACCACCCCTACACAACGCAAGCCAGTGTGTACACATTTGAGCATGGACTGGTGTGAATGAGCCCTAAGGGCCTATACACATGCGTTTTGCTGCTAGAAAATGCATTTCATGTAAAAATCCTATTCTTTCCTATGGACAGGGGTAGCCAAACTTCGGCCCTGCAGCTGTTATTGACATCAGCAACTGAGTTCTTGATCTGGCCCAATATCTTTGGATTGAGGCATACCAGTAGGTCTGAAGGGTTCACTATTGTATGACTCCAGACAGCCAGCTGCTGCAGCACCGCTCCCTCTGCCCTTCATAGCACAAACATACAAATTCACTTGTACAATGTTGTCAGGATCCCCCCCCCCCGCTGCTTGATTGACAGCTGGCTCTGCCCAAATGATAGAAATCTACATGGAATGTATTTTATTCAGTCATCTACAATGTATTAGTTGTATTGCAAAATATGTATTCTCTGATTATTATATATCGTGTCTCCTATAGGTGTGACCTGGCAAGAAAGAAAACATGGAGAACTATGAAGTCATTCGAATGATTGGAGAAGGAGCGTTCGGAAGAGCATTTTTGACGAAGGGAAAAAGAGACAACATCCAATCTGTAATAAAGGAGATTAACCTTTCTAAGGTGGGTTAGTTGTAATTGTAAATTTGACTCTTCTTGATAACATTACTTTAGGACAGACCTGGGCATTTTACAGCCCCTGGGCCACCCCTGGCCCTTTAGCTGTCCCTGTACGGCCCGCAGTTTGGACACAGATTGAGTGGAGGTTGTGTCCGCACTGTGATTTCCGACCTGCACTCGGTTATGGCTGACCGTGCATGTGCTGGCCTCCAAGGCCGGTGTATCCACTGCAAGCCATAGCCAAGCGCAGTCCCCCTCCTCTTCAGTCATTGGTTGCTAGGACTGTTGGCGACCTAGCAAGCAATGATGTCAAGTGCCCAGCTCCCCTGCAGTCACTGGTTGCTAGGATCACCAGTCCCCGGTGTTTCCCCGGCATTACAGGAGGACGGGACAGTATCATCTTCCATCCTTTCCTCTCCTGCAGCTCCACCTCCCAGCTGCCACTTTTGGCCTAACAATAAAGTAGGAAAATATAGTATGTGGGGACAATAATATGAAGGGATACTCTAAAGGGGACAAGCAATATAAGGGAGGACTCCAATAGGGGCCAACTAATAATTAGCTGTCTTTATCAGAATGCTCCCTTACATTGGTTATCCCCATCAGAGTACCCCCTTACATTAACTATGAACATAAGGGGACACTCTGATGTGGACAACTAATTATTAGTTGTCCTTATCGGAGTGCCACTTTACCTTATTTGTCCCCGTCAGGGAGCCTTCTTACATTAGTTGTCCCCATCAGAGTGCCTTCTTATATGAATTACAAAAGTGGGGGGCACTCTGATGGAAACATAAAAGATCTTGTTGCACTCCTTACCGGAATTCCCATTCGATGGGGAGGGTGCTTGTAATGACTGCGGATGCCACCGCTGTATGCAAAGAATGATTGTGATAAATGTCACCAGCACACTGCAGGTCCGTTTGGAATCCCCAGATGTTTATTTTATTGAACAAATTGTCAAAAGTGGAAACAAGCGCGTTCCGGACCTCGCAGGGTCCCTTCATCAGGCTTTAACATCGACTGATGGAAGCAACCAATGAAAGGGGGCACTCTGATGGAAACAACCAATGTAAGGGGGCACTCTGATGGAAACAACCAATGTAAGGGGGCACTCTGATGGGGACACCCAATGAAAGGGGGCACTCTGATGGAAACAACCAATGTAAGGGGCACTCTGATGGGGACACCCAATGTAAGGGGGCACTCTGATGGAAACAAGCAATGTAAGGGGGCACCCTGATGGGGACACCCAATGTAAGGGGGCACCCTGATGGAAACAACCAATATAAGGGGGCACTCTGATGGAAACAACCAATGTAAGGGGCACTCTGATGGAAACAACCAATGTAAGGGGGCACTCTGATGGAAACAACCAATGTAAGAGGCACTCTGATGGGGACACCCAATGTAAGGGGGCACTCTGATGGAAACAACCAATGTAAGGGGCACTCTGATGGGGACACCGATGGAAACAACCAATGTAAGGGGGCACTCTGATGGAAACAACCAATGTAAGGGGGCACTCTGATGGGAACACCCAATGTAAGGGGCACTCTGATGGAAACAACCAATGTAAGGGGGCACTCTGATGGAAACAACCAATGTAAGGGGCACTCTGATGGGGACACCCAATGTAAGGGGCACTCTGATGGAAACAACCAATGTAAGGGGGTCCTGTGATGGGGACAGCCAATATAAGGGGGCACTCTGATGGAAACAACCAATGTAAGGGGGCACTCTGATGGAAACAACCAATGTAAGGGGGCACTCTGATGGAAACAACCAATGTAAGGGGGCACTCTGATGGAAACAACCAATGTAAGGCGGCACTTTGAATGGGAGCAACCTAGTATTAGTTACCTCCATTGGAGTGCCCCCTACATTAGTTGCCCCCTATCAGATTGTACTCTATGTATGTGCGTGCCTTGTTTTTCTGAAGATTAAACGTATGTTATGGTAAAAAATAAAATGAAAGAGTGATATAATGATTGGCGTTTTTACAGCTATATTTGACCTACTCCACATTTATAGCTTTAGTGTAACACATATTCTTACCAGTAGCAGCTATTCCAAATCATATTTACTGCTTTTTATAAAGCGATAAAATGAACATTGAGCAAAGTTCAGCCTATCGGTTCTGCCCTCCACACCGGTCCCAGTTTCTCATGTGGCCCCTTGTGAAAATGAATTGGCCACCCCTGCTTTAGGATGTTAAATAGAATATAAAACCAGTGACATGATTGTGTTCTTGTTATTTCTGTGACCGTGTTTGATGTAGGGTCATGGCCTTTATAAAGCTGCTCCTTGCTTGTTCTTCTGTGCAAGTCATGTTTTTATTTAATTATACAGCGAGTTAATGATTGGCCATCAAACATTTTCATACTTTGCATCAGTGGGAGGCTAGAGATGAAAAGAGTGCCATGTTTACCCTTGCCAAACAAGTCATCTGATAGATCTTTATGAAAGGGCAACTACAGACAGATAAATACAATACCCTTTAGTTTCAGTATTGCTTTTACAAGAAAGAAAACTGTTTCCAATTCAGCTCGTACACTGACCGAAAATGTGCCTTTATAATGAGTTGCAGCACTGCAACTGAAAGTTGAAATCAGGCTTGTAGTGGGAGTGCCGGCTTTGTAAGCCATATTTTTGCTGCCTAAAGGTGCCCATACACCTTGCGATTATCGTTCGAAAAACGAACGCGATCGGGTTTCTATACGATAATCGGCCAGTTGATGGGAAATGAACAATCATATATACTGTACAACTTGGCGAATAACCTTGATCGGTCAGGCTGGAAAACTTTTTTTTTCAAATCGTACGAAATTCGATTAGCTGCGTTTTTTCGTATGGAAAAAATCGTAACACGAACACTGCACTTGCGCAAACGTAAATCTGGTCTGTCGATTAACGAAATTCGGCCAGTTAGTATTGCTGATGAACGATAATCGAAATCTACATTGGTCTGTGCATGTATTCAAGCGGAAATGGAGCGGGGCTTCGATGACGGGACAAATGAAGTCGAACGATAATTGTAAGTTGTATGGCCAGGTTTAGATCTTGTTTACACAGATGGTGGACTTTACCGCGCCTCTCAAAAGTGATCCACGATTGATTGGTTTTCAAAGGCGATTGATCCATGGGGGATTTTATATGGAAATACTGCACCACGGTTGTGGTACGGTCCCATTGACTTCAGTAGCACATTTGGCAAGTGGCACCACCTGGAAAACATGATATGCTGAGTTAAATTTGCTGCCCCACGAGGCATTGCGGCCAAGCCAATGTATACGGACCTGATTGGCCTCCATGTTAATTTGTAGGTTGGTGGTTGGGTGGGTGGTAAAAATGCATATTTGCTGCCCATGTAAACTTAGGATCACCCATGATTCTACCATCCTCTTAATTTCCATTTCCCAAACATCTCCTTCCACGCAGGTAGGAGGTCATACTCAAATATTACAAGTGATATGGACTGCTATGCTACTCTAGGTATGAAAAGAACACGGTAATGCAGACATTAGGGCAGTGAGTTCATTTAAACAAAACATTTATAGCAATAATAGTAATTTGCAAAAAAAATAAAATCCTACTTCCCCACAATCTTACACCACCACCACTTGTAAATGTCATAATGCCAACTACGTCGGTGTGATCCCTCTAGTTACACAGTAAGGGATGGTGTCACTCGAGAGTTTGTAATGTTGGATCCCCCAGGGCACGAATTCTAAAAGCCAGCCGATGTTCACCAGGGACCCCCTCTGGGTGTTTTGTTTTTCGCTGTGAGCTGACCCTAGGTCGCAACCCTGGGTACACCATGCTCAAGCGCCACGGACCAAGTTGGAGGTCGCCAGGAACAAGCCAGAGGTCAGGACAGGCAACACTAACCAGGAATGAGTCAGCAGTCAAGACTGCCAGCATACATGGATAACCATGAAGGAGCTAGAGGTCAGGACAGGCAGCAGACACGAATAACCAGGAAGGAGCCAGAGGTCAGGGCGGGCAGCAGGCACGATAACCAAAAACAAGCCAGAAATCTGAATGGGTGGCAGACACTGATAACCAGCAACGAGCCAGAGGTCAGAATGGGCAACAGACACAGGTACCAGAAACAAGCCATAGGATCATGACAGGTGGAAGACACTAATAACCAGAAATAAGCCAGAGGTCAGGATGGGCAGACGACACAGATAACTAGGAACAAACCAGAAGTTGGTACACAGGAAACAATGGAGGATACAGGCTGGATAGCAGGAAGGCGTACCTGGGCTTTGGCAGCTAGCTTGCAAAAGCATTGCTTGGGCAGTGAGCTGTGAGCTGCACAAGTTTAAATAAGGTGAGCAATAGGCAAGAACCACTTAGATTGGCTACAAGCTGACAGGCAAATTATAAGGGTGCAGCACTGATTGGCTAAGAAGCTGATATAACTATTAGCAGGTGGAATGGG
>NW_017306506.1:675006-720701 GCF_000935625.1 Nanorana parkeri | reverse complement strand
TAAACCTGCCAGAGCAAGGTAGGAACATAGCATGTTAGTGGAACTACAAGTAACTGAGCAACTTACTGTTGATCTGTGACACATGTTCATAGTAGTGAGGCTCCATTTACACATAGCGGTTTGAAAATCAGCACGGATTTCCGCGCTTTTGTCCGTGCGGCAGGAAACGTGCATCCTGCCAGAGCAAGGTAGGAACATAGCATGTTAGTGGAACTACAAGTAACTGAGCAACTTACTGTTGATCTGTGACACATGTTCATAGTAGTGAGGCTCCATTTACACATAGCGGTTTGAAAATCAGCACGGATTTCCGCGCTTTTGTCCGTGCGGCAGGAAACGTGCACATATTAACATACGCACGGATTCTACACGTTTGCGGCTACTACTATAGCTGGAACGTGCGTAATCCGTCCAGAATATCACGCTTAGACTTTTTTTTGTGAACAAGGTATATTGGAATATATTCGTTTTGTGTGGTTCCGCCCGTACGAATACGTGCGGAAAACCGTGTGAATGGAGCCTAACAGAACAGATGCAACTCTGATCCATGACAGTACTGACATCAATATTTAGAATGGCTTGTTCTTCTTCCAGAGATAAACCCTACAGAGCCCATTCGTCTCTCACAATGCTCAGATTCATAACATTGCTTCGAAATCTTGGGCTCTGTGTATCACTCCTAATGAGTATTGAGCCATAGAGTATTTCATGCAGCCTCTATTGCTTAGTTCCGAAACATCTACCTGGGTTGCCAAGGTGTTTCTTCAGTTTATAGTAAGCTTTTTATGTATTTCTCAAAGCCACAATAAACCGTAACTGTAAGAGCACTGGCTTTAAAGCTTTGTTGAGTTTTCTAAGCCATTGTAAGTCAGTGCCCACAATTTTTCATCTGGAGATCTACTTTTCAAATGACGAGCTCAATGAGATCTACCAACAATAAAAAACACCTGCATTCAGGGGCGGGAGGAGGCGTGGTGGTGCATTGAAGTCAATGGCACTGCAGCCAGTCTCCTTGCCAACATTGCGATCGCCTGCACCCGTGCCTTCGTTCCGGTCTAGTGTGATCGGCAAAAATGCTGTGTGCCTGCGTTCCGGGTGTGGGCGATCGCACTGTGGGCGGGTGGCATGGCTGCGGTGCCATTGACTTCAATACAACCCCACGCCCCCTCCCGCCCCTGAAAGCAGGGAGTCGGTCGGCTTGCATCCCAGTGTGTCCTAGAGGCTCCGGCGTCCTGTTCTCTCGTGGTGCTCATGTGGCCAACGTTGCACATGGGGAGAGGTGTCCCGCCCCTTTCCGTCTGCGGCGCCTGACACATTCAGCCGGCAGCCGCACGAGCACCGCGGAAGCATAGCCATAGCCAGCTTCTTTTGCGCCCGAGGCAAAAAAAATGTTACATTTTTTTAATTTTAATTTATTTTTTTTACTCTTGGGGGGGCTTTGGGGAAATATTAGGGGTTTAAACAGACCCCTGATATTTTCCTTTTTAAAATAGAAAAGAAAAGAAATTGAGGACACAAAGTCCACAATCTCTTTTTCTGCAGCCTCTGTTCTAAATGAATGGAAAGCACAGAGGCTTCCCATTCATTCAGAAACTATTTACTATCATGCAGTTTCTGAATGGGGAGAAGCCTCTGTACTACTCCCCATTGAGAAACTCATGAATGAACAGGAAGTGATGTAACACTATGAATGATATGTACCGATCCTCCGCCGCTCAGCCACGCACATGGGGGCTCAGCTTCTCTTTTGGATGCCCGCTGCTCTCCTGGGCAGAGGCAGCGGGGGATCCGAGGAGAAGTAAAAGAAGCGCTGCAGCCGCGGGGCAACGGAGGAGGTAGCCGGTGTCACAGAACTAAGGCCAAGCGGAGAGGAGAGAGGCGCCGGCTGTCAGATCCTGGCCGAGCGTCTCTCTCCTCACCATTTGGCCTTAGTTCTGTGACAGCAGCTCCCTCCCCCGCCACCGGCTGCAGCGGTTCCTTCATTTCTCCTCGGATCCCCTGGGAGAGCAGCGGAGATTCAGAGGAGAAGCCCCAGGACATCGCAATCTACCAGTGATCGCTACGCAATCCACTGGTAGATCGCGATCGACCTTATGGGCACACCTGTTGTAAGTGGTTTTAGTATTTAGAATATATCCATTTGAGGGTGAGGCAGGGAGAAAGACTACATGAACGGGCACTGGGTCAGGGGCTGACAGAATTGTTACATAATATATTTTCAGCAATGCACCATGTCATTAACAGTTGCTATCTTTAAAAACATTTCTTACAGATGCCTCCAAAGGAGAAAGAGGCGTCTCAGAAAGAGGTTACCCTTTTGTCTAAAATGAAACACCCAAATGTTGTAACCTTCTTCACGTCATTTAAAGGTTTGTTGTTGCTTTTGTAATAGATACACATAACCCATCTTCTCATGAAATGCCCTGTCTAATCTCTTACTAAACTGTTCACTACTTCAGTTCATTCCAGCTACATGCGTAATAGCAGATTATGGGAAAGAATTTAGAGATAGGAGCTGGGCTGTATTTACCACAGCAGGGTTAGAGGGGCAGCATCAAGCGTCAAAAATTGTGATAACCTTATGACTACATTCACATCTCTGCAATGTGACATCGCAGGTACAATGCAGGTTGCATTGCGGTATGAAAGGGCAGACCATTTATTTGAATGGGCTGCCTACTGCATCTAAATTGCACTAAAAGAAATACTTGACCCTTTTTAAAAAATCACATTGCACCAGAATGCATGGTAATGAATCGCCATGTGTTGTGGTGCAATGCAATGGCTAGGTGCGCTGGGGTGCCATAAGGAAATAATGACATCACAGCACACCTGACAGAGTAACATGTGATCCTATGTAATGTGGGATCATGTGCATGATCTCCAAAATTGCAGAAATGTGAACAAAGCCTAACTCATTGATCTCCTCTTCTGTCCACCTCTGGACATTTCAGGGTAAATTCAGCAAGAGAACTGCAGGGAGAAGGAGTGACTGTGGGTGTTGAAGGGAGTCACAAGGTTTTTCATAACTCAAGGAACATTTCATATCATGCATATAAAGCAGACCACATGCTACCTCCAATAGCAAATTAGAGCATTAGTATTTGCTATAAGGATCACATGACACAGTCGATAGAGCTTTTACAAAAGGTAGTCATCATTAAGGCGTGCCTGGGGTCTTGGTGTAAGTCTAAAGGTGCGCATACACTGGCCGAATTTCAGCCGGTTTTTAATGTAATGGCCAAAATTTGCACAGTGTGTGGGGCTGTCGGCTCCCTATCAGCCGGTATTCCTCGATCAGCTGATCGAAGGAGGCGGCTGGAAAATCTTTGTAGCCAATGAGCTGCCCGCTCTGATCGAGTATTCTGACAGGTGCCGGCGACACCTTTCAGAATACAATGTAAACAGCGGCGATTCCTCGATTGACACGCTGTTTGTGTTGATGTAGGGATCGCGATAGGTGTATGGCCAGCCTAAGCACATCCCTAGGGGTCATGATAGTTTGGAGCAGCCATTTTCTCCTGTAGGATCAAGTTAAGATGCTTCCCTCTCCGGAAAAACGTAAGTATTATCTGTAAAATGGTTAATTACATGGGTCAGTCCTCATCATTTTCTCTCCTTTATCATACTTATGTTTACAATGTATCTCTACATCTGTAGATGACTGTACCATGTCTCATTCTAGAGAAGAATAGTCTGTACATTGTGATGGAATACTGTGATTGTGGCGATCTGGCGAAGAGAATAAACAAGCAGAGAGGCATTCTCTTTGATGAAAACCAGGTAAGGAATGATTTTGCTGAAGTTCCTTACAGTGTAACTTGTACTTTAATACAGAAAGACCGTCTTGGCCAAGGTCAGAGCTCCTAAAAGTGATTTTTCAGTTTTTGGTAGATGTTGGAGAATTCCCTGCACTTGTGTTCTCAGGTTTGCATATCCCCCCTGATTGTTATGAGAGGGTCTCACTCTTTTTGTTAAATGTTTAGTTTATTATTTAAAGGAGAAAATTAATGGAGTAACAACACGAGAACTTCAAACCCAAACTCCAAGAAGGGCAGCGACAGACCTACAGATACAGATAGATATTAGCATTAGAGGAAACAGACACCCCAAGGAGGAGGCATTTTGTAACATGAAATTAGTTACTGAGCTTGTTAGTGGCTTCTATGGGTGATACAACATGCTACATAATCATGAATTGATCACAAACTACTTGTGGAGGATATTAGGTCTAGCTAGCTAGGCTGAGACTTATCTTGTACAGACTTGACTCTGAAAACAGCTATACAAGATGTTATTGCATTTTCCCTACAATTGCACCATTGATGAAATTGGGCCATAATTAATCTTTTGAGCATGCATCTCCTTTTATCCTGGAACTGAAGCAGGTCATGATGTAACCATGTGCAGTTGGAAAAGCAAAGTGATACCTATGATCTGTTTGTTTAAATAAGAGAGTTTATTGAAATTCTCCTATTTATTCATATAGTCTACAGGTAAAAACGAAATTTTCCAAATAACTATTTTAAAATTATATATTTGTTCTTATGACAGATTCTCAGTTGGTTTGTGCAAATTTCTTTGGGACTGAAGCATATCCATGACCGCAAAGTGCTTCACAGGGACATTAAGGCGCAGGTAAAGTCATGTGGTTATTCTCTGAAGGCAAATCAGCTAATCATAAAAGTGTTTATTTATTGGGTTATTCTGAGATATTTCTCTTTTACAGAACATATTTCTTACCAGTAATGGGACGATCGCCAAATTGGGAGATTTTGGTATAGCAAGAATGTTAAACAAGTAAGTTGTATAATGTTATGTTTGATGATGAATAGTAATTACAAAAAATCATCACAAGCGCCCACACCCGCAGCTGTATTGAAGTGCAGAGTAATACACTCCCGAGGCAGCTCCCACTGGTCAGGGTAACCGGCAAACTGAAATAAAAAACAAAAGGAGCGCCTCCATCGTGTAAAACATCTTAATTAATTGGTAAAAACAGCTAAGACCCTACTTACAGACATATGGAATTAGCAGGCATGTAAGTTAAATGGATGAACGAAGACACGGATTATTCATAAAAGCCTCAGCCAGCAGGCTGCAAGCTCAACACGGTTTACGCGTTTCAGATGCCACGCCTCCTTCCTCAGAACCAATGGATTGCTCCTCCTATGTCACACTCTTAAAACCACAGTGGTGACCAATCACGATCTGCCACTGAATTTGAATCACCAGGAACCAAAAAGCCAGTCACCTCTGGCCAAACCCGTACTGCCGGCTTTTTTTGTAAACTAATTTAACCCCTAGTATACATGGGGGCCAAAAGAAATTTGAACGAAAAAATGGCCAAAAAGAAAAAAACCCTATCGGTGCCGTGTAAAAAAAGCAGAGAAGGCAACGTTAGACTGAAATTCTGTGTTAACCCACTAATGGGAAGCGAACAAATGTGCATATCAAAAAATGATCACTGTATGTACATCATTTTATGCTAATTATCTCCCCACTTGTTTTGCTGTTTGTATAAAACATAGAAAAATACATCTTCTAATGCTCACATGGTCTGATATATTTAGCTTAAAGTGACATTAAACCCTCAGATTTTTTAACATAAAACAATACTGTAATGTGTGCCTTACTGTAATCCATGGTTGTTTCCCTTCTCTTTGCTGCTCTTCCTTTTAAATCTGTATCTCTTCTCATGCTGGGCAGAACTTCTGTTTTGCAGCAGACTGCCTTGTCTCAGGAATGGATATATGGTGTCTGTGTGTAGGTTTACAACCTGAGCCAGCACTACAGGAAGAGGCACTCAGCTGCAAAGGGAAGTTCTCCCCCAGCATGAGAAGAGATAAGGATTTAAAAGGAAGAGCAGCAAAGAGAAGGGAAACAACCATGGATTACAGTAAGGCACACATTACAGTATTGGTTTATGTTAAAAAATCTGAGGGTTTAATGTCACTTTAACACCTTTGGATATTTTCTTGTAAATATACACATTATTATACTAATTAAGACTATTTAATTTGTTTTTCCCATCAAAGCACAATGGAATTTGCGCGTACATGTGTTGGGACTCCTTATTACCTTTCTCCAGAAATCTGTGAAAACCGGCCTTATAATAATAAGACGTAGGTGATTGGTAACATGTAGCTACATTGAGTATTTCAGCTTAGAAAGTTATTATAACTCTGGGTTTAATTTTTTTTTCCTATTCTCTTTCTTCAAGGGATATCTGGTCTCTTGGCTGTGTGTTATATGAACTGTGTGCCCTTAAACATCCCGTAAGTAGTGTAACTGGTGAAAGAAGATTTGTTATAAATACAAGAATGAATCAGATTTTTTAAATGTAAACTAGACAGTGCAGGTAAGTCCTGAAAATACAAACCAAGAACGTTTAAGTCAATTGCTGGAAGGAAGATATCAACTCATAAACAAGAGCATATATTGCCATATCCATGGAGCTGTAAGGTTTGGGCAGCATTATGGGGCACTGACTTGGCCATCAGAAGTTGGGCATATTATAGTACAATAAATTAGAAAATGAAGAAATTATGTGTATGTCAAAATTAGTAACCAGTCAACTGCAGGGGTCCTGCACGTTCACTGGCATGTTGTGGAGAGAACATACAGTATACACTATACACTGCAATAAGGGCTTTTGTACCAAGTACCATGATGCTCTTTATATATTGATTATTGGAAGGAGACCTGTGTCTTTCTTGCTACAGTGCTGTTTGGAGCACAAATCTGCAGCTTAAAAACAATGTATTTTTTTTGCTTGAGATAGAAGATATGTACCTGGATTAATCCAGTATGAATTTCTGAATAACATTAAAATAGGATTCATTATGTGAATATTGTATATGCTATGTCCTCTAAATACAGTATAATGTCCAGCCTTTAAACATGTACTGATTTAACCTGCCTAGTATTTGGATCTTATGAAGATCTAACCTATAAAAATACATTTATTTTAGCTGGTGAATTTCCTTTGAATTGCGCTGGTTTAGTTGATTTACTGTATTTTTTTTCCCTTCAATTCTGTTAGTTTGAAGCCAGCAATTTGCGACAGCTGGTGCTGAAAATCTGCCGTGGTAGTTGTGCTCCCCTTTCCTCAAGATATTCATATGATCTTAGAACACTTATTTCTCAGCTCTTTAAAATCTCTCCACGTGACCGACCATCCATCACATCCATATTGAAAAAGCCATTTTTAGAGAAACGCATACCCAATTTTTTGACACCAGAGGTAAGTTTGTCTCCCCTTGCTGCTTATATATTTAACTTGGAGTAGTTTTTCTGGGGAATATAGCTACAGGGGTTGGAAAGGTTACAACAGTGTCCTGGACTGGAGCGAACAGGTCCTCCTCTGGCTGGTGTCGCCACCTGTGCTCCCCATAAGTAATTATCTGCTTAGGGATAGATCTGCAAGCCCTGCATCATTACCCTGAAGGGCTCCTCTTACCCCAGTAGTTATCTAGGTATGAAGGTACTTTTATGTTGATTAACATGTTGAGTATTGATACTTTACATTTTTTAGACGCTATTTATTGAATTTTTTTTATGTACACATATTCAGCAAGCAAAAGAGAGAAACACATGTGGAGTCCATTAAAGAAGAGTGGACTGGCATGCCCTTTTTATAGGGATTTGAACAATATAACCATATCTGTTACCTTGAATCAGAAAATAATGTCACCGTGTACTCGTATTAAATCATGACAAGAACATTGGATAGATCTTTTTGTCTTGATAAGACTCCATCACATCAAGGTCAGCTGTCTTGGTATTGAACCTATTGTTTCTTAACCCAAGTTCAAAAAACATGTTTATGACTTTCTGTCCTTGAACTCTTGCTACCTCGACCTATAAGGCCTAAATGTTCTACATGAGCTCTAGGATCATCACCCAGGACACTTCTTAACCCATTAGTTATGTAGATATTATGGTACTTTTATGTTGATTACATGTTGACAGAAAGCATAGTGTAGATACTTTACATTACATTGCCACACTAGCAATGTGGGGTCCTTCTTAAGTTTCCAGCATGGCATGTTTACAACAATAAGGGTCTTGATGTTATAGCAGAGACCTTTGAGTTGGCTTGTGTGGGAATACCACATGGTCCAGACCGTCTTTCCCCCAGATATTATCAAAATTGTTTTTGTGGCCACTAATTTGATATGTCAATTTATATAATGTAAGCTAACAGTTATATGGCTAATCCACCCCCCAACATCAGACCATGATATAGATTCCATTATAGAGTAGCTGCTTGGCTTTATTGCTTTCTCAAATATATATTTGGATATTTATGAATGTGCAGATCTCCCAATATTCCCAAAAAACAAATCTTTAGGTAGTTTATGTTACGAAAGACAAAATAATGTGCAACAAACTCAGTAATTAATGATCAAAACTTTTGTATTTGCATACAGCTCCACATTGTTCGTTAACATTTGTTTTTGGCTGTACTTTATACTCAGTGTATGATTAAAAACATAAGCAAAGGTTACTTTCAGCGAAAACATATCAAAATGATCAGATGCTAAGATATCGGCACCTGATGATAGATGCAATCTCCACTTTATCTGTAATACTTGAATTGTATACTTTCTCATCTCTCTTTTAAAAGAATAAGTTCACTGGCTCTAGGAAAACCCATGAGGTTAATGTATATCTAAATCCAAAACTTTTTCCATTATGGATAGAGTAGGGAATAGTTTAAACCAAAACAAGGGATTTTCTCTAGGGGATCCGAACTATAAGGCACACCGCTCCTATGGGGATAAGATAGGCCTGTCTACCGTATCCGTGACCGGTGCTGCATTTCAAAAAACTGGGAGGGTTGGCTAAAGAGGCTAGCCAAACCAAGAGGTCACTCTATGGAACGGGACACGCCAAAGTAAATATCAGATATGTTTATTATACAAAATTGTTGATTCTTCAAAAATAGTACAAGGACATCACCGTCTATCACCAATTGGATTAAAAATACATAAATTGTCTGCAGACTAAAAAGACAAACATATAGTGGTGGCCATTGGATGATTCAAGTAAATTCAATCATTGTATGCAAAAATACAATGGGACTCCGTGGATCCGCACCGTAAAAAATGTAATGGATTCAACTCTCATATGAAGAGTATAATGCAGCAAAAATAGAGCATGAATTTGATAATAAGCGGAATTTGTTGAAAATTACTGATGATAGGTATACTAGATGATGTAGTTCATAGCCGTTGTAAACAAAATAGTTTTTTGAACTTAGTCCAGGCAGTTTCTTTTATGCGTGATTATGGTCACAATGAAACAATGATTATACCAATCAGCAGGACCTTACTGTATCACTTGTGTGAGGACTTCAGCTGTGTTAGACTTAGATGGTATGGGATAATTCCTGTGTTTTAGATGCCTTACTATTGGCCCCTCGCTGTGATGGGCAGCCTTCCTTAAGCGGTAAAGTATATGTGGGAGGAGGCAGCCGGCCACAAGTGTATCTGTAGAGCGAGTTATTTGCTCACTCTACAATGGTAGAAGAGCTATTTTAAAAGGAGCTTTGAACTTTTCAGAAAATTTAAATGTTTCAGTCATGGAGATGGTTCTCTCAACTTTGCAACAGCAGTAAAACATGTTGCTGTAACATAAATCTAAGGGCAGAAGGATGACCAAAGTTTACAGGGGACTGGATGTATGTTTTATTTGGAAAATTCTTAAAAGCACATATTAATTTAATATAATACATACATTTTATATATATATATATATAATGTAATATATATCCCAGTGAGGACACTCTCTGCAAGGAGTTTGCATGTTCTCCCTGTGCTTGGATGGGTTTGTTCAAGGTACTTCGGTTTCCTGCCACACTCCAAAGACATAATCAGATAGCCAGGTGGCGAGTCATTACACGCCACCCGGCTTCCTTAATGGGACTTCCAGTATCGATATTTGCGAGTACTGAAAAAATTAATATATCGGCACTCGATACCGAAATACCGGTATCGGTGCATCCCTAGTTCTAATCTTTCACATTCTATCCATTAGCAAAAAATTTTAAAAAAGTTTCACCTTTTTAGATATACTTGAACCTGATCAGATATCTTGCCCCGGGCTTCCTTTTGTTGCGCACATTTGAAACTTCATAGTGCAGTATGTGAATAACATAATAAATGTCATCTGGGCTTCTAGTTAATAGAAGAGGAGTTCAGCCATACTGTACTGCATAAGAACAAGCCTCAACCTGCGAAACAAGCACGAGTGCCAGTCACCCCGAAAGCATCTCCAGGTAATAATCAGAACTATATATAAATCTTACTTGTGCTGTGTTAGAGAGTAATGTATTGTGAACAGCAACCATTAAAATCAATGTAATGTGTATTTTCACTTTTGCAGCCAAATTGGATTAACCCCTATTTTATATTTGTTACATGTTTCTATATAAATGTCATTAAAGCTTAAAGTGTATTTCCAATTTTGCAGTAAAATTTAGGAAAACCCCTCCATATGTTCGTTATGTGTTCCTATTCACACAGCATACTGAAAAATAACTTTTACAAAAATGTCTTACCATGTAGATGTTTTGTTAAATCAGGCAAGATGGCTGATTCCAGGTTTTTCCTCAGCCCTTTCACAGTGGTCTGTCCCAATGGAAAGTCTTGGGACTGAAGTACGAGGATTGTGTTTATCTGATAAGCTTCATTAACATACAATGGACAAGCCACCTCTGAATGGACAAGACCCCTCAACCCTCGCAGCGCCTCCTAACATTTCAAAGAAATAGAAGCAAGAAGAAATGTTAACCCTTAAAACCCTAACCCAAGTAAAATTAATTTAAACTGCAAGAAGCATTTTTTTTAAAACTTATGCAATGTGAATGAGAAACGTGTAACAAATATAAAATAAAATAAAATTTCGCAGCCCAATTTGGCTGCGAAAGTGAAAATACACTTTAAAAAAATAAATAATTGCTGCTTACATTTTTAAGTGCCTTTTTATGGAGAGGTGAGCGAACGCTGGTATGTGTTCGCTCACCTCCCGATCTACTGAGCCGACCTGTGACAGTCTCATTGTCACAGGTCGGTTAGAACTATGAGGTGAGTGAAAAGCACTCACCTCATAGTTCTCCTTTAAAAATCCTCCCTAGCTTCCCTCCTATGTAATGTTAGAGGGGGCTGGCAGAAGTTATGGTTACTCTAATGAACCCTGTCTGTACTGTGGGGGCCGATTTCATTATCACTTGTAAACTAGATTTAAACACTGTCTGTCCTAACAAAGGATTAAAGTCTTGGAGGCATTGTGTGTTATTGAGAGGAATCTCGGTCTGACCCAAACCTTGGTCCCGCCTGGCTGCTAAACCCTGTGCTTCTTGCCTGATGAAGGGACCATGCTAGGCTCTGAAACGTTGCTTTGTACTTGTGATGCCATGCGTATCTGACGTCAATAAAAGGACGAAATGATGCATTGGACCTAGGTGTGCGAGTGACTACTTCTACATTTGGCGGCTAGACCGGTCCCCACAGCTTCTCTACCCCTCCACTTTGGTGGTGGAATGTGCCTCGGTATCCTCGTATCTAATGCACGGTATTAGACGTGATGACACATGGGTCATTAGACCGCCGGAGCGGACGGGAAAAGAGACTGTGGGGACCGGTCTAGCAACCAGGTGGGACTGACGTTTGGGTGAGTATATCTTTGTTATATTAGTCCCCTAGAAGATAATGAGCACTTAACCCTTGCAGTGCAACGCTAGCCTCACTCCAAGGGTTACGTTTTATTCTCCCCAGAGTTCTTAAAGGGTTCTGCCATGCAAAACACCAAAGCTTTATGGGATTGTTTTTATATGCTTATGTTGGTGTGGCTGCTTATTAACTAGAGACTGCTTACCAGACCTCAAACTATTTACCCATTGAAGACACCTATTAGTTATCATTTATACACTTACTTTTAGAGATTTATATAAGTCATATTTGTCCATCAGAATTTCTTACCATGTATTTATTATAAGCAAAGCAAAAACCTTCATCATCCTAGGCAGCGTGGGCAGATATTGTATACAGTAGTTTAATACTATGGACTGATGCAGGAAAAAGGAATATGAAAATATTTCACAGACGTTGTATTAATTTTTTCCTAAGTTCCAAGAAACGGGAAGAGCAGAGTTCAGGAACTTCAGCCTGGAAGACAGAAAGTGGTGACACCTCCGGGAAGAGCGGACTATCCACATAAACATGAATGGAAGCCACCTTCACGAGTACAACATTACAGCCCTGTTATGGTGATTGTTTGTCACTTATGTAGTATTCCTTTAACTGTGTTGCATGGAATGTTATTAACATACACACACAAGACATTGTGGAGTTGTTGCCAATAGCAACCTGATTATTCCTTATACTTTCAGAACCACCTTAAAAAAATACGTCCAGAATTTGAATGTGTGCCTTTGTGTTACCTTTTTAATGTATGCTTTCAGGAGCTCTGGATAACAGTGTTGTTTCTGTTCAGGTGCATGATCAGAACTGGAGACACAGAATGGAGGTTGTTGAGAAAGCTGCAGCTGGACAATATGGGCATGGGCAATATAACCATTATTACGCCAGGTTGAATGACATGCAGAGAAGGCCCTATGCGTACCAGCCTCACCATGGACCACCAATAAACCACCACATCGATTCTCCACAACATTTGTATGTACTGCTTCAATAGATACTATAGAAAGTGCTTCAATTTTAGATTAAATATATATTATTTATTACAGGTATTTATAGAGCGCCAACAATTTATGCAGCGCTTTACATTCACATGCACATTCACAGCAGTCCTTGCCCCTGAGGAGCTTACAATATAAGGTCCCCGTCTCGCATACAGTACATTCATACTAGGGTCAATCTAGACAGGAGCCAATTAACCTTCCAGCATGTCTTTGGAGTGTGGCAGGAAACCAGAGTGCCTGGAACAAACCCATCCAAGCACAGGGAGAACATGCAAACTCCTTAGTCCCCTGTAAACTTTGGTCATCCTTCTGCCCTTAGATTTATGTTACAGCAACATGTTTTACTGCTGTTGCAAAGTTGATAGAACCATCTCCATGACTAAAACATTTAAGTCTTCTGAAAAGTTCAAGGCTCCTTTTAAAATAGCTCTTCTACCATTGTAGAGTGAGCAAATAACTCGCTCTACAGATACACTTGTGGCCGGCTGCCTCCTCCCACATATACTTTACCGCTTAAGGAAGGCTGCCCATCACAGCGAGGGGCCAATATTAAGGCACAGGAGGTAGCAGGGGCAAATGGGTCACTATTTGCATAATGGAGGTTTTTGGGCTCCCGGGTCCTCAAGCAGTCAGTGGAGCTGTCTTGGAGCTTAATGATATGCAATGAAAATGACACTTTACTATGTATGTATATTGTACCTACAGGTACACCGTAATCTCCTTTTGTAGCAAAGGCTTTTAGTCTTGGATAGAGTATAGAACGGTTTTAACCCCTAGAAGGTTTTTTCATGTCTGTGTTCCATTTTTGCTTCAGGGAGAAAAGTAACAGGATATTCCTATAAAGTCGATAGAAATCCCCTTCTTAGTTGTCTCAATTGTAAGATTTCCCCTCACCTCCCGTTCCATTGACAACCATGGCATGTTGGTATTCTTATCACTTTCTGTCCCTATCCTATAATCCAGTGAACATGCTAACCCCTCCCTAAGCTAGAACTATCAAAAACTTAACAAAAGGTAAAAGTCTAGAAATCGATGTCACTGTAAATACATTGCTTGTATTGATTCTACAGTAATATGACAAGACTACGCCAGCAGTCCCTACTCATTTCTGATCCTTTCTCGTTTCTCTATTTCTAGGAATGATTTTTTACAGAGAAAACAGGAAGCAGAAAGGATTAAGATAAAGGTTGAGAAGCAGCTGGTGAGTTTATTTTATGCATTATGGAGGAAATAAAATCAAGAGATCATTTGTGATGTGACAGTTTTGTTGTCAGTTGAAGTACACCGGTCCCTACAGGTGAGAGTTAGGAATGAGCTGAGCAATGAGAACTAGGCACTGCTAGATGTCTGTCAGTATGATATAATTCATCCATCACTGCAGGGCACCCTAAAGCCTTGGAAATGCCTTAAAGAGACCCTGTCACCAGAACAATCATTTCAACAAATATCTTCCCATAAGATTAAATGTTCATTTCATATATTTTAATTACTTGCAGAAGCCTCTCACGTGTATACATCCAAAGCCCTGCCACTGCTGCTGGGCACTGCAGACTCAGAGCTGTCACTTAGGTGACACTGTATAGCAGGGGTAGGCAAACTCCAGACCTCTAGCTGCAGTACAACTACAAATCCCATTAGGCATTGTAAGACTCTGAAAGCCACAGGCTTGTCTCCCAAAGGCAGATGCAGATGATTCGGTACATTGTTGTGTAAACAGTTAGCATATTAGTCAGATGGTATGAAGGGCAATGCAAATAAAGCAGAGTACCAAAGACGAGTAAAGAAGAGTTCCTTCTTTGCTTGCCTGTACAAATACTAAACAAGGGTTTTTTTTTTAAATATTTAATCTTTATTATTTTTACAAAAAGCCATAAACAACATATTATTTTAACATACAGTGTGTTACATACTTATAATTATAATCAAATTTCGAGTACAGTTTAATGGTTTTTAAAAACAAAACAGAAAAAAAAAAAAAAATACAAAAATTTACACTACATACCATATAAGGGGATTCCGGCAACCTTTAATATTCCTTCAATACAATCCTATTCTAGAGCATTTTGAAATAGCACTGTATGTTATCCCAACCTCTAGTCCATCTATTCTATTACTATACAGCCCCTCTATCCTATTTCCTCCATATATCTCGGGGATTTTTTAAACTCAATCCATTGTTGCCAGGTACTTTCAAATTGTTTATACGTGTCCCTCCGTATTGATGTCATTTCCTCCATCAGTCGATAATATTCTATTCTCTTAAACCACTCTCTCGTAGATGGAATGATACTTTTGTTCCAATATAGTGGGATCATCACCTTAGCTGCGTTAAGTAGTGGACGCAATAATGATCTTTTATAGGTTGCAGTCGGCAAGTCCGTTAGATTGAAAAGACAGACCATCGGCTCCAAGGGCAATACAATTGTTGTAATCTCTTCAATCAATTCTATTACCCGGGACCAGAAAGGCTGGAGTTTGGGACAGGACCACCATATGTGGACATAAGTACCTTTATTACCACAGTTCCTCCAGCATAAGTCCGACCTGAGTGGATACATTGTATGTAATCTTTCCGGTGTGAAATACCATCGAGCCAGAAATCGATACAATGTATCCGTCACTAAGGTACTAATAGACGAAAGAGTATTAAGATATAAAATTCTTTGTTTTTGTAAATCCGTCCAAGTAATCTCAAGTTCCCGTTCCCACTGTGTTAAGTACCGCAGAGATAAATTCGATTGCTGGTCCAATAAGATCCCATATATCTGTGAAATTCCATGACGCGGTGGGTCAGTAAGATCAAATAATTTCTCTATTGGTGTAAGTTCAGATATTGTGCGTAAGGGTTTTGGTAGTGATAACATAAAATGTGATAATTGTCTATACCTCCATGTGTCAAAGGGGTAAGTCCCCCATTGTGCTCGAAGTTCTGCTAATGAGAGCATTCTATGTCCCTCATAAACGTGATTAAGTTTTAAAATTGCTTGATTCGTCCATGTAAGAAAACTCGTATTGTGCCTTCCTGGTGGAAAATATAAGTGATCTGTCACTGGCATTATAGGAGAGTTATATTGCCCTATGATCCGTGGGTATATCAAATTCCAAATTTTTAACATGTGCTTAGTGAGTGGCGAAACGTGCGGGTGTAATTTCCAATATTCTGGGGGGATCCAACATATATTTGATACTATTTGACCAGCAAGCCCATTCTCCAGTCCTACCCACTTTTTAGTGTCCCTATGATAGTGCAAATCCAGCATTCTATTGATCGCTACTGCATGATAATAATTCTCGAAGTCTGGTAATGCCAAACCCCCCTGATTTCTGGTCCTAGTGAGGACTCTATACGAGATCCTCGCCGAGCTGCGTTTCCATATATACCGGCCAACTACTTTTCTCAATGCTCGCAGATAAAATGTAGGTAACGCTATTGGGACTGTTTGGAGTATATATAATACCCTTGGTAGTATCATCATCTTAATGACATTTATACGGCCCGTTAAAGATATACATGGATGATGGTTGGACCATACATTAAGATCCTTACGGATTGCATTTAGCAAGGTCATGTAATTAACCGTAAATAAATCCAAGATTCTGGGTGTTAATAATATACCAAGATATTGCATTTTATGTTCCTGCCACCTAAAAGGCATTGCGTCTTTCAAAGCATTTACTGTATGCCTCGTAGAGGATATATCCAGAATCTCAGATTTAGATAGGTTTATTCTAAAATTCGATACCCTGCCAAATACTTCGAATTCTTGTAGCAATGAAGGTAATGATATCCGTGGTTGTGAGATAAAGAATAAAATATCATCTGCATATGCAGCCAGTTTATGTTCTGATTTACCCACTATAATACCCCCAATATTCCTATTGAGTCTAATCGAAGTGAGGAAAGGCTCCAATGATAAAACAAACAGCAGTGGAGATAAAGGGCAACCCTGTCGTGTACCATTTTGTAAAGTAAATTTTTCCGACAGGGCTCCATTTACCTTAATTTGTGCCGTAGGATCATTATATAGAGCCATTACCCCCATTAAGTATTTAGGTCCTATGCCCAGTGTTTGCAGAGTCGCCCGTAGATAGTCCCAATCGACCCTGTCAAACGCTTTTTCTGCGTCCGTAGACAGCAACAGGATGGAATTTGGGAGTAATGAGGCTTGATGTATTAAATTAATCGCCCTCTGGGTGCTATCCCTCGCCTCCCTACCCGGTATAAATCCCGTTTGGTCATTTATTATTACCTGTGGCAGTAGGCCACTGAGTCTAGTTGCCAATACTTTGGCATAGATTTTAATATCCGTATTAAGTAATGAGATTGGCCTATAGCTACTGCAGATGGTTGGGTCTTTGCCCGGTTTGGGAAACATGGCTATATATGCATGAAGTGTTGATGGATTTGGGAGGGAGCCATTCATAAATGAATTAAAGTACTCGCCTAAGTAGGGAAGAAGCACATGTTGGAATGTTTTGTAATATAAGGCCGTAAAACCGTCAGGTCCTGGGCTTTTCCCAGTGGCCAATCCTGTGATAGCCTGTTGTATTTCTTCCATACTTATGGGAGATTCCAATTCCTCCCTATGTAATTTAGACAGATAGGGAAGAGGTATTGCAGCTAGATAGTTTTGGATATGCTCTATATGTTGGTCCTTAATTTGGGTAGTGTCATCAGTTCTCACGTTATATAAACTAGAATAATAATCTTTAAAGACGTTAGATATCTCTGATGTCACGTTTACCATAACGTCTTGTTTGTTTTTTATTTTGTCCACAAAATTTGAGTTTTGCCTAGCTTTCAATAGTTTCGCCAAATGTTTCCCGGGTCTATCTCCCAATTCATAAGAGTATTGATTGAGATAATTCAGGGATCTCTGATATTTAAAAGACAATTCTTCTTTAAGATCTACCCTCGCTCTTACTAATTCTGCTAGTACCTGAGATGTCTGTGCTCTTTTATGGTTCCCTTCTAGTGTGGCCACCCTTGTTAGGAGCTCTGTTATTCTGCCCATTTTTCCCTTCTTTATACGTGCCCCATGAGAAATAAGAGCTCCTCTAATTGTGGCCTTATGTGCCTCCCAAACCATACCCGGTGAAGTACCTTTCTTTGTATTTTCATTAAAGTAATTAATTAGATCTCTCGTTATATCTCCCACTACCTTCTTATCCCGCATCAGGGCCTCATTTAGTCTCCACATACCCGCTGGACGTTTCATCCCCGAAAATCTTATGGTCATCATCACCGGTGCATGGTCTGATAGGGTAATAGGGAGTATTTTTATGTCCTTTATAATCCCAAGATGATAATGGTCTACAAACATATAATCCAGCCGTGTGTATGAGTCATGTAATGGTGAGTATATCGTGTAGTCCCTTTCCTGTGGGTGAAAAACCCTCCATACATCTACCAATTGCATCATATGGAGTTGTGTTTTCAGGGATTTGAGCCTTTTAACGGCTATATGGGATAGCCCTGTTGATGTATCAAGAGTGGGGTCCATATGTACGTTAAGGTCTCTTCATATATTTATTCAATTTGTCTTATGGCACAATCCTCTATATGGTTTTATATGAAGGAGTCTTCACTCCATTCTTTATGCTTATCATCATTGTGACTTTTTACGTCAAACTGTTTTTTACTATAATATGTAAATATGATATGCATTTGTCTATATGTAGTATGTGGTTTTATATGTGATCCCAGTCTCCTGTTCCCCCTTTTCTATACGATTTTATATAGGGCAGACTGCTGCTATATGCCAGTATTCATTGTAGATCCGATCTATGTCATTATAGCTATCGGTTTTTAACAGCTCTGATTGGCCACGAGTTTGGTGTCAGACACAAGGTTGTTATTGCCTGCCGTCTTTGATACCATCCATCCCCAGCCGCCGTCCAATCAGCCTCTATTACTTGACCCTATCACGTTCGAGCCGCCCATTCTTAAGCTACAGCAGGGAGGAGACTGGCATTACGTCCTGATGAAGGGGGCGTGCCCCGAAAACGTGTCGACACAGCAGTGCTTTACACAGGACACGCTATCCGGATCTTTTTATTGCTCTGGTCATATTGTCCAACGGCTTGTTTTTATCTTCAACATAGTGAGTACCTGTCAATTCACCTTTATGCCTGTCTTTTTGGATTAAATGATATTGCACCAGGAAAGGCGCCTCTTCTTTTGTGTTTTTTAGATGTTCCAGTACCCTTGACTGTTTTTGAGGCTGCACCTTGCATATGTGCTTACGATTTCTTCCCCAGGAGGGATAAGGATTGTCCTTGGCGCTTTTAAAACCATAAACTTTTCTATTTTTGGTAGTGATACCTCGGTTCACAAACTTAATTCGTTCCACGATTCTGGCCGCGAACCGAGTTGGTCGTGAACCGAATCAAATTTCCCCATAAAGTTCAATGTAAATAAGGTTAATCTGTTCTGAACATTCTTGTCACCTTCATTACCGCTCTGCACTTTCTTTTTACCACCATGCTTGCTCTGCACTTTCTCTGGAGCCATGCTGGATTGAATAATACTGTACAGTACTGTATGTGCTAAAAAGCACTCAAAAAAGCTTCACAGCAAGTGTGCACAGGTCTGTCTGCGAACACAATCTCGACTAGAGGGAAGTCACGACCACGTGTCAGAGTGGGGAAGATGGCTGCGGTCGTATTAGTTACCCAATTTGGAGTTCGCGAACAAGCAAAATTTTGCTGAACTTCCTGTTCGCGAAATGAATTGTTCGCAAACAGAAGCGTTCGTGAACCGAGGTGTTACTGCATTGGCTATTTCAAATTGCAATAGCCAATAGCAGGCTGGCTATTGTGCACGCCCACTGAGCAGAAGAGTGGACCTGAGAGACAACTTTCTGTGGGCGGGGCTTTAGTAGCCAGCCTGCTATTAGCTATTGCAGTTTGCAATAGCCAATAGCAGGCTTGCTATTGAAACCCATTCACCTGTCGGCTGAGGAAGCTAGCTGGCAGGTGAATGGGGCTGTTAGGGGGAAGCGGGCACTGCGGGGGGTGTTTCTTGAGAGTTGCTCTTAACTGTCAAGCACCCAGAAGCTACAGTTATCCGGCACCTACCTATCCCCGTGGGTGCCTTATAACTGCGAGTTTACTGTCAAATGACCATTCTTTTTTAACCAGCTGGAGTTTCCAAAGCTTTCTATTCATGCATGGATCTCCTCTCACACCTCTACAATCATCACATGCTTTAAGGGACCCATTCTGAGGACCCCTCCATGAATCAAGCTACCGTAGACCTACCCACCACCAATAATACAAGCGTTACCTCACATACACACTATAAAGTGTTGCTTTCAGGACGGTATTATAAATTGTATCTATATGCAAAATGTATGTGCAGTGGATTTTCATGACTATCCGAAATACATTTGGAGGTACAACGATACACAAACGATACACGTTATCGTTTGTGCTTTAAACTAGATGGCCACTAAATGGAAATAGATACTTATTTTCTGTGCTTCTCAGCTCCATCTAGTGGCCATAATGCGGTATTTTATGAAAATTACATTTAACCTGAAAAGAAATTAAACTAACATTTGTTTTTGCCTTCATGTGTACAAAACTAATGTTCTTAGAGATTCACAGGGTGAATGATTCTGTGAATTGTTTATGGATCCCTGGAATTGTTTCCCTGAATAACTTTTGAAGAGATATATTAGTCTTTGACTTTTTTATTTCCCTCGCTACCTTTTCCCTGTTAAAGTGCAGCTGAAGCAAAAACTTTGTTTTTAGTTTTGGATAGAATGGAGAGGGATTAAAACACCTGTCAGGTCTTTATTGCTGTCTGTGTTCCTGTTGGGGAGATTCACCCTCTCTATTTGTCCTGGTAAATGTTATCACTGAATTTGAAAGAAAATCCTAAATTTATGTTTGTCATCAGAACAGGAATAGATGGGAAATCTTCCAATGGGGACACTAGCCACCAGGCATTTCCCTCTCTTTGCAGGGATTTCCTCTCACCTCCTGTTGTGACTATCGGACAGCAAGTGAAGGGAATTCTCCCCAATTAGAAACAGATGACAGAAATAAGCTGACATTGGGGTTATAACCCGACCTTACTCTATCTGAACCTTCAGTTCTACTTTAAATTAGGATGAGCTGTTCTTAAAGTAGAAAAGTGCTAAAAATATATTCTGTAACAGTGGCATATCATACTCGATCTTCCTGGGCAGGATAGGGTTTAGGGACTTAGGCCAGAACCCCAAATGCCAGACTGCTGGTCATTGGGAAGAGTCATAGACTTTCACCCACAAAGCATCAACACACAGCTGAAAAATGCTGACGGGGACTTTGGAAAACAAATGAGCCCCTGAGTAAAGTTGACTCCATTACGTCTAAATAATATAAACAGTTGGATAAGCTATATTGCTGTATAGCAATCGGTGTATAGGTCTTTAGAAGAGCTGATTCATCATTTTAAATAGGACATTGCAATTCAGCTGGATTCTTTATTTCCACTTGTTTGTAACAGCCCCATTGAGTTACACTGAGTGCCACCCTCTTGCAGCTCCTGAGTTTTATCCAGAAGTTGCAATGATATAGTTCTTAGATCATCCTCTGGTGAAACGGCTTAAAGTTGACCTTTACCCCATTTCTCTAAAAATCCCCTCCGAATGCAGCTATTCATGCTGATATAAATTCCTGTTACATTCATTAGTTCAACAAACAGTTTTTTTGCTTTTACTTCCATTTATTCTTTTTCCACTTTCTGGTTGAGTGAGGCACTGGTGATGTAGCCCTGGCCTCACAGATGCATCCTGGGAAGGCTACATCATCAGCGCCTTCCTGGGAAATCTCATCTGTAAAATGCAAAATCTCGCAAGATCTCATGGGAAAGGCATTTGTTTCCCCCAAAATGATGTGCATGGTCACATGTTCAAGTCGCTGTGTCAGAGCTTCAGGAAGTAAAGGGAGATGGATTCATCTGACCTTAGTAAAAATGGGGAGGAAAAGAACAATAAGAATACAAATCTGGCAATTATCTAGAAGTATCTGTTTGTAGATTGTCATTATTACTAAACATTTCTAAGATGCCTTTGTTGTCATTTTTATGATAAGGTTAAAGTTCCTCTTTAATAATACCTAACATTATAACTAGTAATAGAACAATATTTTAATCCAGAGATTTGTTCTTAGTAGTCTTGGTGAGTCAGGAAGGATTTCTTCCCTCTGGAATGGCAAATTTGTCAATGCCATTACATCTGCAAGACAGAATAACATTGTCCATGGTTTACCTTTCACTCCTATAGGGGCTGCGCCCATCATCTGCCGACCAGTTCAGAAAGCATACACCAGTATCAAGGCATGATATACGTCCTGAGCCAACTCCACAAAAGCAACAAAGGGATAATGAGGTACTTCCAGTATAAAAGGGCTACTTGAGTCACTTCAGCAGTTTTACTTTTATATGAGGTTTCTGGTATGTTGTACATGACTAACAAGTTGTATGTTATTGGGGTTACATGTTACAGAAGACTATTAGTTATTTTCATAAGTCACAGCATGCAGTATTAATAGTAAACATACTATTGCTATCCGTATTCATATTATTGATCTTTTGAACCCTCATGTTTCGGAATGAGCCAAGGGTAAATCCTACCATGCCAGGTGTCACACATTGTAACTATTCCTGCATGGAACCCGGGATTATCCCAAGAAAGAAGAGGAACAACAAAGCATGGAGCTACAAATATTATATACAACAATAGTGTAAACTCTTGAGGCATTTGAACAATGCTCATAGAAGTATATGATATCCTCCATGGATTATTAATATAATAGTGCTAATAGTGTTTTTATAGTGCTATCATATACTATAGCGCCGTAAGGTACAGTGTACAGGAGACATACATAACGGAGCATACCATGAACAAAACATACGAGGAGGACCCTGCACTTTAGAGCTTAAAATGTGATAATACACACAAAGTTTAAAAGGGTTCCTGTCAAATAACGTTATAGGGTAACATGATGGCACAGTGCTGAAGTCCTGGATTTTGTCCCACCAGAGAAACTGTCTGCATTGGGTTTGTATGTTTTCCCTGTTTTTGTAAGCATTGTATACACATGTTCTGTATTCCTCAAGAAATCCAAAAACAGGCTGGAAGATTCTTCTGTATGTGTCTACATTTTTGTCGACACAGCAGTGCTTTATACAGGACACGCTATCCGGATCTTTTTATTGCTCTGGTCATATTGTCCAACGGCTTGTTTTTATCTTCAACATAGTGAGTACCTGTCAATTCACCTTTATGCCTGTCTTTTTGGATTAAATGATATTGCACCAGGAAAGGCGCCTCTTCTTTTGTGTTTTTTAGATGTTCCAGTACCCTTGACTGTTTTTGAGGCTGCACCTTGCATATGTGCTTACGATTTCTTCCCCAGGAGGGATAAGGATTGTCCTTGGCGCTTTTAAAACCATAAACTTTTCTATTTTTGGTAGTGATACCTCGGTTCACAAACTTAATTCGTTCCACGATTCTGGCCGCGAACCGAGTTGGTCGTGAACCGAATCAAATTTCCCCATAAAGTTCAATGTAAATAAGGTTAATCTGTTCTGAACATTCTTGTCACCTTCATTACCGCTCTGCACTTTCTTTTTACCACCATGCTTGCTCTGCACTTTCTCTGGAGCCATGCTGGATTGAATAATACTGTACAGTACTGTATGTGCTAAAAAGCACTCAAAAAAGCTTCACAGCAAGTGTGCACAGGTCTGTCTGCGAACACAATCTCGACTAGAGGGAAGTCACGACCACGTGTCAGAGTGGGGAAGATGGCTGCGGTCGTATTAGTTACCCAATTTGGAGTTCGCGAACAAGCAAAATTTTGCTGAACTTCCTGTTCGCGAAATGAATTGTTCGCAAACAGAAGCGTTCGTGAACCGAGGTGTTACTGCATTGGCTATTTCAAATTGCAATAGCCAATAGCAGGCTGGCTATTGTGCACGCCCACTGAGCAGAAGAGTGGACCTGAGAGACAACTTTCTGTGGGCGGGGCTTTAGTAGCCAGCCTGCTATTAGCTATTGCAGTTTGCAATAGCCAATAGCAGGCTTGCTATTGAAACCCATTCACCTGTCGGCTGAGGAAGCTAGCTGGCAGGTGAATGGGGCTGTTAGGGGGAAGCGGGCACTGCGGGGGGTGTTTCTTGAGAGTTGCTCTTAACTGTCAAGCACCCAGAAGCTACAGTTATCCGGCACCTACCTATCCCCGTGGGTGCCTTATAACTGCGAGTTTACTGTCAAATGACCATTCTTTTTTAACCAGCTGGAGTTTCCAAAGCTTTCTATTCATGCATGGATCTCCTCTCACACCTCTACAATCATCACATGCTTTAAGGGACCCATTCTGAGGACCCCTCCATGAATCAAGCTACCGTAGACCTACCCACCACCAATAATACAAGCGTTACCTCACATACACACTATAAAGTGTTGCTTTCAGGACGGTATTATAAATTGTATCTATATGCAAAATGTATGTGCAGTGGATTTTCATGACTATCCGAAATACATTTGGAGGTACAACGATACACAAACGATACACGTTATCGTTTGTGCTTTAAACTAGATGGCCACTAAATGGAAATAGATACTTATTTTCTGTGCTTCTCAGCTCCATCTAGTGGCCATAATGCGGTATTTTATGAAAATTACATTTAACCTGAAAAGAAATTAAACTAACATTTGTTTTTGCCTTCATGTGTACAAAACTAATGTTCTTAGAGATTCACAGGGTGAATGATTCTGTGAATTGTTTATGGATCCCTGGAATTGTTTCCCTGAATAACTTTTGAAGAGATATATTAGTCTTTGACTTTTTTATTTCCCTCGCTACCTTTTCCCTGTTAAAGTGCAGCTGAAGCAAAAACTTTGTTTTTAGTTTTGGATAGAATGGAGAGGGATTAAAACACCTGTCAGGTCTTTATTGCTGTCTGTGTTCCTGTTGGGGAGATTCACCCTCTCTATTTGTCCTGGTAAATGTTATCACTGAATTTGAAAGAAAATCCTAAATTTATGTTTGTCATCAGAACAGGAATAGATGGGAAATCTTCCAATGGGGACACTAGCCACCAGGCATTTCCCTCTCTTTGCAGGGATTTCCTCTCACCTCCTGTTGTGACTATCGGACAGCAAGTGAAGGGAATTCTCCCCAATTAGAAACAGATGACAGAAATAAGCTGACATTGGGGTTATAACCCGACCTTACTCTATCTGAACCTTCAGTTCTACTTTAAATTAGGATGAGCTGTTCTTAAAGTAGAAAAGTGCTAAAAATATATTCTGTAACAGTGGCATATCATACTCGATCTTCCTGGGCAGGATAGGGTTTAGGGACTTAGGCCAGAACCCCAAATGCCAGACTGCTGGTCATTGGGAAGAGTCATAGACTTTCACCCACAAAGCATCAACACACAGCTGAAAAATGCTGACGGGGACTTTGGAAAACAAATGAGCCCCTGAGTAAAGTTGACTCCATTACGTCTAAATAATATAAACAGTTGGATAAGCTATATTGCTGTATAGCAATCGGTGTATAGGTCTTTAGAAGAGCTGATTCATCATTTTAAATAGGACATTGCAATTCAGCTGGATTCTTTATTTCCACTTGTTTGTAACAGCCCCATTGAGTTACACTGAGTGCCACCCTCTTGCAGCTCCTGAGTTTTATCCAGAAGTTGCAATGATATAGTTCTTAGATCATCCTCTGGTGAAACGGCTTAAAGTTGACCTTTACCCCATTTCTCTAAAAATCCCCTCCGAATGCAGCTATTCATGCTGATATAAATTCCTGTTACATTCATTAGTTCAACAAACAGTTTTTTTGCTTTTACTTCCATTTATTCTTTTTCCACTTTCTGGTTGAGTGAGGCACTGGTGATGTAGCCCTGGCCTCACAGATGCATCCTGGGAAGGCTACATCATCAGCGCCTTCCTGGGAAATCTCATCTGTAAAATGCAAAATCTCGCAAGATCTCATGGGAAAGGCATTTGTTTCCCCCAAAATGATGTGCATGGTCACATGTTCAAGTCGCTGTGTCAGAGCTTCAGGAAGTAAAGGGAGATGGATTCATCTGACCTTAGTAAAAATGGGGAGGAAAAGAACAATAAGAATACAAATCTGGCAATTATCTAGAAGTATCTGTTTGTAGATTGTCATTATTACTAAACATTTCTAAGATGCCTTTGTTGTCATTTTTATGATAAGGTTAAAGTTCCTCTTTAATAATACCTAACATTATAACTAGTAATAGAACAATATTTTAATCCAGAGATTTGTTCTTAGTAGTCTTGGTGAGTCAGGAAGGATTTCTTCCCTCTGGAATGGCAAATTTGTCAATGCCATTACATCTGCAAGACAGAATAACATTGTCCATGGTTTACCTTTCACTCCTATAGGGGCTGCGCCCATCATCTGCCGACCAGTTCAGAAAGCATACACCAGTATCAAGGCATGATATACGTCCTGAGCCAACTCCACAAAAGCAACAAAGGGATAATGAGGTACTTCCAGTATAAAAGGGCTACTTGAGTCACTTCAGCAGTTTTACTTTTATATGAGGTTTCTGGTATGTTGTACATGACTAACAAGTTGTATGTTATTGGGGTTACATGTTACAGAAGACTATTAGTTATTTTCATAAGTCACAGCATGCAGTATTAATAGTAAACATACTATTGCTATCCGTATTCATATTATTGATCTTTTGAACCCTCATGTTTCGGAATGAGCCAAGGGTAAATCCTACCATGCCAGGTGTCACACATTGTAACTATTCCTGCATGGAACCCGGGATTATCCCAAGAAAGAAGAGGAACAACAAAGCATGGAGCTACAAATATTATATACAACAATAGTGTAAACTCTTGAGGCATTTGAACAATGCTCATAGAAGTATATGATATCCTCCATGGATTATTAATATAATAGTGCTAATAGTGTTTTTATAGTGCTATCATATACTATAGCGCCGTAAGGTACAGTGTACAGGAGACATACATAACGGAGCATACCATGAACAAAACATACGAGGAGGACCCTGCACTTTAGAGCTTAAAATGTGATAATACACACAAAGTTTAAAAGGGTTCCTGTCAAATAACGTTATAGGGTAACATGATGGCACAGTGCTGAAGTCCTGGATTTTGTCCCACCAGAGAAACTGTCTGCATTGGGTTTGTATGTTTTCCCTGTTTTTGTAAGCATTGTATACACATGTTCTGTATTCCTCAAGAAATCCAAAAACAGGCTGGAAGATTCTTCTGTATGTGTCTACATTTTTATGCTTAAGGTTAAAGAAGGTCTAGGTCTCTGCCCAGCATGTTGCTCATGTCCTGTGAATATGAGCATACCAGTTAGTCTTGGTGCTGGTGGGAACTTTCCTTCCACATCTGTGACCTGAAGATAATAGCAGGACTTTTGTGATGATCTTCTGATGATGATGTTCAGGTGGTACAGTTTCCTTAAGATAGTACTGAATCATTGTAAAAAAACAAAGTCACCAAATTCACAGAAATCCACCATAATGATTATAGATTACCACATTGGGGTTTTTCCATTTAGGTACATACATGTTATGGCAACACCCCCTGGTAGCCACACAGACTCACTTTTAGGTTCAGAGTCTAAGCACCAGATGGTTTTCCCTAGAGCTCCTGAAGGTGGAGATGGATTTCGCTGCGTGCTGGTACCAGGTTGAGGTCTTCAGGGTCACCCTACCAGGGAATGAGTGGGGGACTAGAGGCTACGATGTGGATGCAGTACACTAGGGAGAGTCTAGAAAAAAGTCAGGTCCAGGTAGAGGTCAGCAATTGGCAAGTCAGCAGAATGGTCAGGTCAGCTAGATAGTCGGGTCCAGGCAGAGGTCAGCAATGGGCAAGGCAGCAGAATGGTCAGCTCAGCCAGATAGTCGAGTCCAGACAGAAGTCAGCAATGGGCAAAGCAGCAGAATGGTCAGGTCAGCCAGATAGTCAGGTCCAGGCAGAGGTCAGCAATGGGCAAGGCAGCATAGTTAGGTTCAGGCAGATGGTCATAGGCAGGTGGCAAGCAAAAGAGTAGTCGAGCCGATCTGGGTCAGTAACAAAATGGACAATTCAAATACTATAATTTTCTTGCAAAAGCCGGGTAGCTGGAAAGTCAACCCAGCACCAGCCACTTCCAGGGCCCGTGGTTAAATACAGCTTGGATCAGGGGACACCGCCAGCATCATTTCAGGGAGATGTGGAATTTGTGGTGGGGATTCTGTGCGCACCATTAGAGGTACTGGCAGAAGTCCCACAAGTGCCATTAGAGGTACTGGCAGGAATTCTGAGAACGCCATAAGCAATACCGGTAGACCTGGAGGTACTATAACAATAAGCAGCATTATGTTTGTTGCTGGTGATCTTTGGAGTGTACAGGAAAGGTGGTGCCACAAGCAGGCTTTTTGGGGTTGTTGCAGGCAGATGTGAAACATTACTCTTTGTTTTGGAATGAACTGCTTGACAAAACAGAAATGAGATCCTGGTAAACAGCTATTTAGTTTTGTATTATGTCCGGAGTTCACATCTCGAAGAATACAGTTTCTATGTGTAAATATTCAGTGTGCTCCAGCAGTATACTGCATTTGGCTCATAAGAACTCATGTTTGTATGACAGGAACATCTGAAACAGCTGGAGCTCATTCGGCAGCAATACCGCAATGAAGTTCGGGAGATAAAAGTTCGAGCCGGAGCACCCCAGGTAAAGTGATTGGTCATGGCCTTGTTTAACCACTTAATGATGGAAGGTAAAATGAATATTAAT
The DNA here is from genome assembly GCF_000935625.1 of Nanorana parkeri. Lineage (NCBI taxonomy): Eukaryota > Metazoa > Chordata > Amphibia > Anura > Dicroglossidae > Nanorana > Nanorana parkeri. The sequence goes on along the minus strand of NW_017306506.1, from coordinate 692,182 downwards.
GCCTGAACCTAGTTTTGCAACTCTGGCCTTGTGTTAGTAAAGCTTTACATATCTTTGCAACTACTTTATATTCAATTTGCAGAGCCATTCCCCTGTGAATCTCTATGAATGTTCATCCTGTGCGAATGGATGCACAAAACCAAGTTCTTAGTATACTTTCTTTACAAACCCAATGTAATTTCAAATGTTATCATGTAATGCTGCATTATGGCCTGTAGATGGACCTGAGGAGCATAGGCAATAACTCATTTTTTGCTATGCTGTCAGCGCTATCTAGTTGCCGTAATCTGCTATTTTACATATAGCACATCAGAATTAGAAAGAAAATGTACTCAGAATGTTCATTTTGGACTCGCACAGAACCAATAGTTACCAAGCTTTGCATGGCGAATGACCCGGCAAATTGTTTATAAGGACACCTTTTAGTGTATGCTGGCGAATTATATCTTGCTTTATCAGGCCTTCATTTTTCATCACAGGAAAGCCAGTCTAAAATAGTGAAACAAAAACATTTTTTAAATGTTAGAGTTATTACATCGCTTCTCGGCCTTTTGGCTAAGATCAAGTGTAGTAAATGTTAGAGTTATATTTTGTGCTATTGACCTTCCACAAAAAAAACCCAAAAAACAAATACATTCGCCTGCACCGGACATTCACAGAACTAAACACACTGATACCAACATTAGTACTGACACTGAATATAACACCTTTTTTTTTTTATCCTACATAAAACACACTGACCCTAACACTAACCTAGATGGAGCCCTGATCTGACTATTTCATCTTCATTTTTTATTTTATTTACACAGACTTTTTATTTTCCTAGCTAGTGATCACTGTGATAGTGAATCACAGACTAGCTCAGTGATTGTGAGGTGGTCCTTCCAACTCTGGATCGTTAGTATGAGGCCCAGAGTTGTCTGAGACAGCTTGGTCTCCATGCTGGGGGTATGCAGACAAACCCAGGTATGCCTATATGTGGCCTCATGGAAGAAGGCCCACCTCCGTGAGGGTGCATATATGCGTATGCTCATCAGCAATGGATTGACATTTCTTTAGCTCTTGCCTGCAGCAGAGGAGAACTCTATGGCACATGGTCAAACTTTCAACATGGAAACATTTAATTAAAATATCTTTTTCCCTGACCATTAAAGACCAATAATCAAACAAGTACAGCCATTTGACTAGAAATAAAAATAGCGATTGTGACCCACAACTCTCTCTACAGGGATTATGCAGATAACTTAGACTTTTACCTCCTGTGTGTAGTCCCTCATCGTTTTATGCAGATCATACCTGAAATAAAATAACTCTGCTCCTATGATATTCTGGGAACTTTACCCGCTCTCTGTGATCGGTGACTTAATAAAGTTATAACGTTAGGGGATTAGGTGCAGACTCACATGTAGATAAAAGTCTATTCATATTAATTATCAATACATAACATAAATGTCATATTATTATAAATCCTTTGCACAAGAAATGTACTTTTAGATGCATGAAGCTGCATATTTGATTTCACATCTATTGATATTAGTAGACGGATATTTTTGGAAATATTAGTGACCATTAGCAACTAATTAGATGTTTATTTTCATGTCTTTAGCCCAGGCATTTCTCCCATTTTATACATTTTCCTATATAGTCTGGTCATTCCCAGATATGGACTTGATGTTAAAAATGCCTCTGGTATACTCCCAGTCGTGATTTTTTTTTTATTTTGTTTTTGCCATTTTCCATCCAGGTCTTTACAGTGAATGTTGTGATTTTGGTGAAATGATGGCTAGTAATCCAAAGTTGAATTTGGGCCTTGTACATTGAAGGATTCCTGTACTTGCTTTTCTCTATCTGTACTTTCAGAACTGTCATCACATACATCTGTAAACACCTCCCGCTGTACTGCTAATCAGTGTAGACTGCAGACAGGCTTAATGTAAACAAAGTGATTGATGTGTGATTTTAAACAATGAACATAAATAATGAAACGCAAAAGGAAAAGCTTATCATATGCTTCTCCACAGGAGGCTCCTAAGGCATCTGATGGAACATATCTTGTAAAAGCGGGTAACCCTGGAGGGCCTTCCACTGCAGACCAGCCAGACGGTAAAGAACCCACTGAGGTAAGTACATGGCTGCACTTCCACCTTCAACTGATGAAGATAGTTACAGCACTACAAATAACATATTGAACTAATATACTTAAAGTAGCATTAAACTCTCAGGCTTTTTGTTCAATAATGAATCCAGATGCAACAAATACACATTGTCCAGCAAAGCATTGCTTTACATTAATGCCCAAATACTTACAATCATCATGTGTCTTAACAGCTGCTTCCAACTCTCTCAGCTCAGCTTCCCTGAACTTCCTGTCCAGTACAAGCTCACAAGCAGACTCCAGCAACTGTTCATCTACTAGCTTGGAGGCTATAGGGCCAGAGGGGAGGGAAGTAGCTTTCTTTGCTGTGTGTGGAGACACACACAGCTTACTAGCCCACACAGGGGTGACTGCATAGCACTCTGCTTGAGAAAGGAGTCACTCTAAAACAGGAAGTCAGGACCAGTGCTCAGGGGACCAGCTGATTATACAGGAAACTAAAACTTTTAAACATTAAGGAGCAGGGTCCATTGTAAGTGTTTCCATCAGCATTTGAAATAGCTTAAAATCCTTTTGACTTTAATATGACTTTAGGTCAGAGGTTTCCAGGGCTAAGTGTGTGATAACTTCAGAAATTGCAAGCACTTATTATTCGATATGTGTGTTTTGTTCCGAATCGAAATTCGGATGAAATTCCGAGATTCCAATTGCGAAATTCGTTAGCGGTTGTCTGTATGAATTGTCGTTTTGTTTGTTGCATATGAAAAGTATTATGACACCTCTGCTCACAAACCCGAATGGCCATCGGGAGAACACAGGGGGATGTCAATAGCAGGAGATGTCATTTTGCGGCGAGTTTTCGTTCGAGGGTTCGGGCGGTCGTCGTGTGGCGGGACTTTTTTATTTTGGCGGGTCGGCGGGTGTCGTGCATCGTGATTGATACTGGATTACATCAATGGAGCCATTTTTTTATTTTTTTTAAATTAAAGGAATAGTCAAAAATTGACTTTTGACTAAAGGATTTTTCTAAAAGTGTGGTTTGTTTATTTACTTTAACCCTTTAGTGAATGGGTAGGGGTACAAGTACCCCTTAGTCATTCACAAGGGGGGGGGGGGCGGCATCTGGGTGCCTCTTAATTAAACGAATCCCCCGAAGGCAAGCCTCATTCCCCGCAGACCCCCACAACCACCGTGTCAGGGTTGTGAGGAAGAGGCCCTTGTCCACATCGGTGGGGACACCTTCCTAATGCCGAGGGCACGTGGCCTGGTAAGGTGCAGGGATGGGGGGGGCATTCGATCACCCCCCCCCCCTTTCCTGCCCTGCCGGGCCTGTGCTCAGATCACGGGTCTGGTAGGAATGTTAGGGGGGGACCCCACAATTTTCCCCCCATTTTTGGGGGCTGGGGTTCCCCCTTAAAACTATCAGACCTAAAGGGCCTGGTTTAAAAAAACGAACGAAACGATAATTCGTACAGACTACTGCTAACGAATTTCGTCCGAATCCCAAAACGCATTGCCTTTCGGACCCAAATTTCGAAAAAACTAAATGATGCAAAATTCAAATCAAAACTAAGCAAATCATTTTTTGCCGGTGCACATGTCTACTTATTATTGCATGCATACATTTCCATTTACCACCAAGGGGTTGATTTACTAACCTTATACACACACCACGAACATGTATACACCTCTGTAGTGTGTTCCCTCCCAGCATGATCTATGGGTGGAATCTAAACACCTTTTGTAGTGTGTACACACCCAGCAGGTGTGTTGTGCAAAGCCCTGCATGAATTGCAAGGTGATGTGTAAATTAGCTCTATGTTGTGTTGCTTGCGTTGATGAATGCAGGAATGTAAATGCATGAGCTAACCATTTTTGTCTAAACTGTGAAGCAGCATTATATATGGATCATGTGCATGATTTTTCCATATATGGCATTAGTGGAAATATGCTTTTAGAGACTTTTTGGTTGATAAATACATTTTGCTGTGTGAAAATCACACGCACCTGGTGTGTGCGTGTGTTTAGGTTAGTAAATCACCCTCAAATGTTAAAAAGTCTCTGGAGAAATGTATTGATGTAATTGTGTATCAAATGACGTGCGTGATGTGGTCAAGCCAACTCTCTTCTTAACGTTAATCTTATTTGTGTTACTTCTATCTGTTGAGCAGGTCAGAAACAGCGGCAGGTTCCAGCACTACAGAGGAACGGCATATATCTTTCTGCCTCTAGTTCTGGGGAGACAAATGTCCATCTATATGCGAAAAAGAAGCGCCAGACCCACGCTATTGATTCCAAGCATGTAATTTATTGATTGCACAAACAACATAAGGATAAACAAAACAAAAACAAAAATCCAATGCCTTTTTGGGGTCTTTAAGCAATCCCCCTTCATCAGGGCTTAGGCAATTTGTTGCAAACTCTAATGGACTCTAGACTAGGAGCCAGGGTTTATGTCTCCAAGCAGGAGCAGTTCATTCACTGAGGGTCACAAATGTGCAGCCAGCTTATGGTTCGTTCCTGTGCCATTTGTGGAATCAATAAATGACATGTCTGGGCTTCCAGAAGCTCCTAAATAGGGTGACCCCTGGTTTTGGGGAGAACACAGTTTTGTTTGGTAGCTGCCAAACTCAGGCCATTGTGCCAAATCATCAGTACTCTACCAATCGGCTAGCGATCTGGGTCCAGCAAGTCACTTTCATCTCGATATGTCCATCTATAGCCAGCTTAATATCTAATGTCTCTCTTCATAATACTGTTTGTGACTGAGCCATCCTACATGTTGTAGGTACATGAGGCAGCCAATCACAGTATTATTAGAAGGGAGGAAATCGATCTTCTGCACAATGGGTTTAAGACGCATCCCCGATAGAAAATAGAGCCGCAGCGGGTTGGACAAGCCCTTTCAGTTATATTAACATAGTTAGGGTTAGTGTCAGGGTTCAGCTATGGACTAGGATAAATGTAGTGCATGTGGGGAAACACATGACTACCTCACCAAAACGTTGCACCAGGCTCTTGGTGCCAATAACTGAGAGCCTGCAATCACTGAGGACATTACTTTTTAGTAACGCAAAAAAAAAGCTGAAATATACTTGCAGAAATCGGCTAAAGTCTGACATGTCATTGGTTACTAATCTTCATTACTCTTTGTCTGTGACAAAGATAAAACATACAACCTGAGCTCAGGCTTTGTATTTATATCTTTCCGCCATGCACTATTTATAACCAAACTTCAGCAATGTTTGTTACGGTGACAATTTTGGTAAATAAATTTGGTAAAGTGTAACATATTGTTTTGAAATTGAGATTGCAGCCATTGTATTTCCCGCACCCAGAAATCTGCCTCCATTATGGTTTTTATGTCAATATTGCCACACATCTATATTTTCTTTTCTAATGATAAATATATATTATCTTCATATAGGAGATTCAAGAACAGTATAATAAAATCATCATGCAAAACCGAGAAGAGAGAAAAGCACTGCAAAAGAAATATAAAGTGAAGGTAAAATGTGTGCAGAGATATGCAAAATACTTCTTTATACAGCTAATGCAATCAGTCGTATTATTATCCCGCATGAGATATACATTTTTCATTCTTTTGGTATTCATAGTGTTATTAAACCCTACTTCAAAAAAAGCATCTAATGCTGCAGACCTCAGAACTTACCATGTATGCAGGCCTGATTTTTAGAATCTATGGTTGCTTTCAGTTCCCCCCTGGAAACTTTCTCTTCCCTGTTTTCTGTCGTTGGGTGGGTCCGTTTTCTTATCAGAATCCCATAAAACCACCTTTGCCTGCAAGTTCCCAGCTGGCAATATGGACGAGACTCCATGGGTCCACAGAAACAGCTGTGGCAGCCAGCCATTTGCCTGCCACTCCCGCGCTGTCCAGTTAACTGCACAGTGAAGTATTCTAGGCACATGTTCCCTTACCCAGAAATCCAGTGAAGCATCACTCTGAGACCTGGCAGTTGTAAAGAGAGAAGCATGCAAGTGTTTGGGCACACATATGAACCCGAAAATGTACTGGGGAATGTTTACCTGCCGGCTTGAATTGTATTAATTTAAAAAAACTTATTTATCAAAACTGGAGCAGTTGGCCATGGCAACCAATCAGCATCTACCTTTCATTTTCAAACCTTAACTGCACAAACTGAAGAGAGAAGCTGATTGGTTGCTATAGGCAATTGCTCCAGATTCTTCTGTCCCAGTTTTGATAAATTCCCCCCACATAGTGTTTAATACTACTTTACATTTTTTTAAAGAAAACGGTTTCTATCTTCTAATATCTCATCATCACAGGGCGGGATAAAGTTTGAAATAAATGACCTGATTACAGAAGAGGAAATGACTGATGGGCCTACTGCAGAAGATCACAGTAGAGACGATGTAGAGGTCAGAAGAGTCTGGTTATTGTGTGCATTCACCTATTCACTCTTTTGCCGTTTGTATCATTGAGATACCACATTCAGTAGACGCCTAATTCACTTCTTGATCCTAAAATGATTTCACGTGTATATTTTCTTCTGTTGTCATGGTCAAGACGAAAGTAAATCATTCATTTCATATTCTTCTAAATGAAGTAAACGTGAAGCCTGTGAAGTTTCTTATTTATCGCATTCGTCAGTATTTAGTGTCAGGAACATAACCGAGCATTTACATCCACACGGATAACTTTTTTCTCCTTAATCCAATCACCACCATGGAATGTGCCAAGGCCGGTGTTATCCAAGAACAGGGTGTGAGATAGGAAAGTTGTGGAACCTCCCGCTTTTTACATCTTCCCATCTGTTGGTGTTAGCAAGTCTTCGTGGGTGTTATTCCTTTGATCTATATGGCTGAAATTGTGAATTGTCAAATTGCTGGATGTTAAAATGGCATTTTATGTGGGTGACAGACGGTCTCAAAGGCCCCCACCCCTGTTTAGGCTGGTTGTTTGAGTTTGGACATAATTTCCTCCAGGAATGGTGAAGGAACGCCGTTCACAACAAGGCCTGAGAGCACAAGTACATCTGACCTTGCAAAGGATTTGTCCTACAGAGAACGTATTCACACCTAGATAATGGTCACCTAGTTCGATAATCACCTAGAGAACATCAGAAGCTGGAGATCCACATTCATGTCTGTAGTTCAAGATCTCAGCACCTCCTCGCATGCAATTTGATCGTCTAATTAGATGGCTGGGCTCTCAATCATTGGACTTTCTAAGAGATTTAAAACTGTTCAAATCCATCAACCTTGAAAATGCCTTAATCTCGCTTGGCAGAGGTAGAGTAAGGTTTATGTCCACCCTGAAATATAGACTTCCCTAGATTGTCCAACAGAGACATCCAAGAAATCCATTTTAGAAAACTTCAGAAGCTGGAGATCCACATTCAAGTCTGCAGTTCAAGATCTCAGCACCCCAATGCAAGAACTTGATCTTCTAATTAGATGGCTGGGCCCTCAATCATTGGACTTTTTTTAAAAGGCCTAAAACTGTTCACATTCATTAAATGGGAAACTGCCTTAATCTCACATGGCAGAGATTAGAGCAAAGTTACAGCAGCCCTGAATAGAATTTGCCTTATTCAAAAGATCACAAGACTTTACTAGATTGTCCAACAGGGACAACCAGAAGTCGTCTGCCCCAAGAAACCCATTGTAATTCCAGGTTGTAATTCAGTAAAACAGGAAATACACCAAGGGCGTGAATACTTTACTATTACAAATTCAGTCATTTAAAACAAGTTTTTGCTGATTGCAGGAGACAGATCCTCTGAATGATACTTTAACCTTCGATCATGGAATGAAGTTGGAGGGTGTAAAGTGGCATGAGATGCACGAGGACCCAGGACAATCAGGTACAAGACATGTGACTCACAATACAACATTAACTTATTTTGACACTTGTCCTTCCTAATTCCAAAGCATTTGAAACATATTATTGTAAGGATGTCTATTTATAGAGAATTCCAGATAACAACTGCTGTTTGTTTTTGCACACACCGTCATATTCAGCATTATATGACCGATGCGGGGTATGTGGACTATAGTACAATTTGTGTTGATTTTTTTATATTTAGACAATGGAAACCTTGATGATATACCACAAAATAGGAAACAATGGACAGCAAGAGCGCCTCAGACACTTATTGGCAATTTATTGGCAGCTGGCATGACGTCCATGTGTGATACCGTGGCTGGTGAGAATTCACATATACAGGTGAAACTCGAATAATTAGAATATCGTGCAAAGTTCATTTATTTCACTAATGCAACTTAAAAGGTGAAACTAATATATGAGATAGACTCATTACATGCAAAGCAAGATAGTTCAAGCCGTGATTTGTCATAATTGTGATGATTATGGCTTACAGCTCATGAAAACCCCAAATCCACAACCTCAAAAAAGTAGATTATTACATGCAATCAATAAAACAAGGATTGTACATAGAACAATATCGGACCTCTGAAAAGTACAAGCATGCATATGTACTCAGTACTTGGTTTGGGCCCCTTTTGCAGCACTTACTGCAATTACTTTTGCACGATATTCTAATTATTCGAGTTTCACCTGTATAACTTACATTTTGATCCTTCGTAACTACCCTGTCAGAGTCTTATCCTTGTGTCTGTGTGCCTCTTTTGCCTGTGAAGTATTTCCAATGGGTGAATGATAAATGAACTGTTTCACAATTTCAATTGTCTGCTAACACTCCGTGAAGTGATGCTTACCTTTCCGGTGGCCTGTTTGTTGATATGCCTCTTCATGCCCATGTCTCTACTTCTTCCCAGCCGCTGCAAGTATGCGACAGGCTGGATGGTCCAAGACCTGTATCGGATGTATCCCCCATCATTTGCAGTGATTCCCCCCCTTATACGTCACCATAGAACATATAAGCTGGCAGGACCACTGCAATGTTTCCCCAGCTATGAAGATGAGCACGGATAAATGGATTTTACTCAAAGTGTATGTCAAGGCAAAAACACATTCTAAAGTTCTGGAGAGAGTAGGGAAGGAATAGAACTCCCATTGGGTTTTAAATGCTATTTGCGGCTCGGTTAAGGAGACTTTCACTCACTTTCTGTACTGGTGACAACAGTTTACCAGACCGGAAGTAACAAAAATTATCCAGGAACACCTCCTAATTTGTTCTCTGGTGGAGGGATAGTTCCCCTCTTAGACGGGCAGAAAAAAATCTGAAAGGGATTCTGGCTCTCCCCTAGATAGGCATTTTTATTTATGTCTGTGTTCCTGTTGGAGAGTAAATATTTCTAATGGAACCCCAAATAGCAGTGAAACGTGACAGAGATTCTAACCTTTCCCACTTTGTCCAAAACGAAGAAAATTTTTTTTGGATGGACACTGCAAACTTGTTCTGGGTCACTGACTCAGAAAGAATTGAAGAAACAGCATAACAGTCAGGCAACTGGCATTCTCAGTATGACAACGACAATATTGGCAGCCTTCATATTTCCTTTAGATCTTTGATAACCAAAATCATTCAGACAGGACATTGGGATCTAGGTCAAAGAGGGGGACTATTCCTTCATGAGACACGTCAGGATGTGTTCCTGGTTGGATTACGGTGCCTCTTCTTAGACAAAGACATATATATATATATTTATATTTTTTTAAACATATTTTCCTCTTCATTTACAGAAGATGATGATGATGATGATGATACACCAGTGAACAGGAAACAGTGGAAACAGGAGGCACCAGGAACACTGATGAGGATTCTGGGAGAAGTAGACATGAATGACTCCATTTTACCCACCAAAGACTTGCGTGGTAATAATCATTACTTTATAATCATTCATATATTTATCAGGTCATGTATGTCTGAATTGGTCAGGGGGTAGTTATGGAGCAGAGATGATTGTCATAGCAGAGAACAGTATGCAGGGGACAGAGGCCGCAGAGGCCGCAGTTATGGAGCAGAGATGATTGTCATAGCAGAGAACACTGTGCAGGTGGCAGAGGCCGCAGTTATGGAGCAGAGATGATTGTCATAATGGAGAATAGTGTGCATTTAGCAGGGAACAGGGGCAGTAGAGGGGGTAGTTATGAATTATAGATGATTGTAACAGCAGAGAACAGTGTGCAGGGGGCACAGGCAGCAGAGGGGGTAGTTATGGAGCAGAGATGATTGTCATAGCGGAGAACACTGTGCAGGTGGCAGAGGCCGCAGTTATGGAGCAGAGATGATTGTCATAATGGAGAATAGTGTGCATTTAGCAGGGAACAGGGGCAGTAGAGGGGGTAGTTATGAATTATAGATGATTGTAACAGCAGAGAACAGTGTGCAGGGGGCACAGGCAGCAGAGGGGGTAGTTATGGAGCAGAGATGATTGTCATAGCAGAGAATACTGTGCAGGGGCAGCAGAGGGGGTAGTTGTGGAGCATAGCTGAGTGTCATAATGGAGAATAGTGTACATGTAGCAGGGAACAGGGGCAGTAATGAATTATAGATGATTTTAATATCAGAGAACAGTGTGCAGGGGACAGAGGCCGCAGAGGGGGTAGTTATGGAGCAGAGATGATTGTGCAGGGGACAGAGGCCGCAGAGGGGGTAGTTATGGAGCAGAGATGAATATCATAGCAGAGAACAGTATGCAGGGGACAGAGGCCGCAGAGGGGGTAGTTATGGAGCAGAGATGATTGTCATAGCAGAGAACAGTGTGCAGGGGACAAAGGCCGCAGAGGGGGTAGTTGTGGAGCAGAGATGATTGTCATAGCAGAGAACAGTGTGCAGGGGACAAAGGCCGCAGAGGGGGTAGTTGTGGAGCAGAGATGATTGTCATAGCAGAGAACAGTGTGCAGGGGACAAAGGCCGCAGAGGGGGTAGTTGTGGAGCAGAGATGATTGTCATAGCAGAGAACAGTGTGCAGGGGACAAAGGCCGCAGAGGGGGTAGTTGTGGAGCAGAGATGATTGTCATAGCAGAGAACAGTGTGCAGGGGACAAAGGCCGCAGAGGGGGTAGTTGTGGAGCAGAGATGATTGTCATAGCAGAGAACAGTGTGCAGGGGACAAAGGCCGCAGAGGGGGTAGTTGTGGAGCAGAGATGATTGTCATAGCAGAGAACAGTGTGCAGGGGACAAAGGCCGCAGAGGGGGTAGTTGTGGAGCAGAGATGATTGTCATAGCAGAGAACAGTGTGCAGGGGACAAAGGCCGCAGAGGGGGTAGTTGTGGAGCAGAGATGATTGTCATAGCAGAGAACAGTGTGCAGGGGACAAAGGCCGCAGAGGGGGTAGTTGTGGAGCAGAGATGATTGTCATAGCAGAGAACAGTGTGCAGGGGACAAAGGCCGCAGAGGGGGTAGTTGTGGAGCAGAGATGATTGTCATAGCAGAGAACAGTGTGCAGGGGACAAAGGCCGCAGAGGGGGTAGTTGTGGAGCAGAGATGATTGTCATAGCAGAGAACAGTGTGCAGGGGACAAAGGCCGCAGAGGGGGTAGTTGTGGAGCAGAGATGATTGTCATAGCAGAGAACAGTGTGCAGGGGACAAAGGCCGCAGAGGGGGTAGTTGTGGAGCAGAGATGATTGTCATAGCAGAGAACAGTGTGCAGGGGACAAAGGCCGCAGAGGGGGTAGTTGTGGAGCAGAGATGATTGTCATAGCAGAGAACAGTGTGCAGGGGACAAAGGCCGCAGAGGGGGTAGTTGTGGAGCAGAGATGATTGTCATAGCAGAGAACAGTGTGCAGGGGACAAAGGCCGCAGAGGGGGTAGTTGTGGAGCAGAGATGATTGTCATAGCAGAGAACAGTGTGCAGGGGACAAAGGCCGCAGAGGGGGTAGTTGTGGAGCAGAGATGATTGTCATAGCAGAGAACAGTGTGCAGGGGACAAAGGCCGCAGAGGGGGTAGTTGTGGAGCAGAGATGATTGTCATAGCAGAGAACAGTGTGCAGGGGACAAAGGCCGCAGAGGGGGTAGTTGTGGAGCAGAGATGATTGTCATAGCAGAGAACAGTGTGCAGGGGACAAAGGCCGCAGAGGGGGTAGTTGTGGAGCAGAGATGATTGTCATAGCAGAGAACAGTGTGCAGGGGACAAAGGCCGCAGAGGGGGTAGTTGTGGAGCAGAGATGATTGTCATAGCAGAGAACAGTGTGCAGGGGACAAAGGCCGCAGAGGGGGTAGTTGTGGAGCAGAGATGATTGTCATAGCAGAGAACAGTGTGCAGGGGACAAAGGCCGCAGAGGGGGTAGTTGTGGAGCAGAGATGATTGTCATAGCAGAGAACAGTGTGCAGGGGACAAAGGCCGCAGAGGGGGTAGTTGTGGAGCAGAGATGATTGTCATAGCAGAGAACAGTGTGCAGGGGACAAAGGCCGCAGAGGGGGTAGTTGTGGAGCAGAGATGATTGTCATAGCAGAGAACAGTGTGCAGGGGACAAAGGCCGCAGAGGGGGTAGTTGTGGAGCAGAGATGATTGTCATAGCAGAGAACAGTGTGCAGGGGACAAAGGCCGCAGAGGGGGTAGTTGTGGAGCAGAGATGATTGTCATAGCAGAGAACAGTGTGCAGGGGACAAAGGCCGCAGAGGGGGTAGTTGTGGAGCAGAGATGATTGTCATAGCAGAGAACAGTGTGCAGGGGACAAAGGCCGCAGAGGGGGTAGTTGTGGAGCAGAGATGATTGTCATAGCAGAGAACAGTGTGCAGGGGACAAAGGCCGCAGAGGGGGTAGTTGTGGAGCAGAGATGATTGTCATAGCAGAGAACAGTGTGCAGGGGACAAAGGCCGCAGAGGGGGTAGTTGTGGAGCAGAGATGATTGTCATAGCAGAGAACAGTGTGCAGGGGACAAAGGCCGCAGAGGGGGTAGTTGTGGAGCAGAGATGATTGTCATAGCAGAGAACAGTGTGCAGGGGACAAAGGCCGCAGAGGGGGTAGTTGTGGAGCAGAGATGATTGTCATAGCAGAGAACAGTGTGCAGGGGACAAAGGCCGCAGAGGGGGTAGTTGTGGAGCAGAGATGATTGTCATAGCAGAGAACACTGTGCAGGTGGCAGAGGCAGCAGAGGGGGTAGTTGTGGAGCATAGCTGATTGTCATAATGGAAGCTGCAAAGGAAGGGCAACTCCATACTAATACCCATGGTTTTTGATGGGGATGTCCAACAAGCTCATATACTGAAGGTCTCATGCAGTGACGTGCGGTACCTCTGGATCGGGGTGAGGCAATCCCCAGCCTCGCCCACAGCACGTCCCACCCTGCCCCCACCCCCAACCCAGTGTAAAGGAGGAAGGGAGGAGCCTCCCTGTCCCTCACTTGCTCGTCACTGCTGAGGTATCGAGATCAATGTCCTTAGTGTTTTTTTTTTCTTTCTTTTTTTGATTTGACAGCTGGGACCAATGGCGCTTTGCCATTGGTCCAAGCCATCCACAGAGCTCATGCCTCCAACAATTAGAGGCTGTGACAGCTCTTGCCTCAATAGTTAGGTTACACAAGCAGTGGGGATGCCTGCTGCTGTGTAACCTAACTACCTGTCAAAAGCCGGATGCAGCACTCCGTCCATGACAGGTTACACATCGAGGAGGATTTCACTGCTGTGTAACCTGATAGAAGCTGATCTGAATGGAGGAAAAGCTGTCCGCTTCAGACTTGAAGCTGACGCTTTTTCCTCCATAATACTAGTTGAGGCTCTGCCTCACCTGACCGCACGTCCCTGGTCTGATGGTCAGAAGTCCACTTTGACCAAATAAAGCAAAGAGTGTTTATTTGATCATATGGGCAAGCTGCTTGAAATTTCTACTATAAATGAAATGGTTTCATTATGTGCCATGAGCATTAGTCTTCATCTTCATAACAATTAGTCATTTGATGGTGGTAGTACTAGATATTTCTTCTGAACAAATGTTTCCAGACATCAGCTGTGGTCAGGGAAAGAGAAACCGGGTGTCACCAGAAATTAAATAGCAGATTTGATGATACTTTTATTTCTCAGCTGGAACACTGAAGAAGTGGCCTCCTGAACAGGCAGAAAAAGAGGCGACAGAACAGACATCAGAAGAGGATTTGGATGAAGAGCGCTTTGAGCCCAGATCTGATGACGAGGACACGTAAGAACAAGATAAATACTAAATAATAGAATAATAATAGCCCCACCCCCCTCTAGCCCATTCAGCAGAGTATTTTTCCTTACTGTGCAAAGCAAGTTATGCTCACCTAGGTACGACCTCGGGTCCCTATCTGGTGCTGTTTTTGGCTGCAGGGGACTGCTAATCCAGTACTGCAGATGGTTCCTCTATCGTCCCCTTGCAATGACATCACTCCTCTTCTGGACCCAGCCACTGGACAGCCAATGAAAGTGTCCACATTACACAGATGTTGTGGACACCCAACAAAGGACCGCGCAGGAAGAGGTAAGACTCAGGACCATGGCTTTAGGTAAGTTCAAAGTTTTCTTTTTGTACTTCAGCGATCATTTAGAGCTGGATAGGAGGAGGTATTATTCTGAAGATGGGCTTTACATAAATGAAACCTGTTCCTTTCTCCACTTAGGCACTAGCAGGGGTCTTCCACAGAGGGTTCAGTAGAATATTGTGTGCACTGTATCCTGAGATGTGTTACCAGATGCAATACAGAACCTGTGTATCCCAGCACAATCACAAACTCCTGTAAGGCCAGGGAGTGAGCATAGGCTAGCCGAAGTGGTGTGTCCAGGGTATGGCACGTATAGCACATGCCCTGGGCACCACTTAAAGACAGCTGTTGTTTTTTTTTTGCTTAAGATTTACTCTAAAGGCTCTGTTCACCACTAATAATGACAGAATTGCGGTTACTGCCACTAATTACTTGTAAGTTGCTAATTCTTCCTGTTCATAACAGCCCAAAATAAATATGGGGTGTTGGCGGAACGGACGGGGAGGGGGCGGGTACAGCTGGCTCTGCCTCTAGATAGGCAGTCAGCTGTCACTCACGCAGCTGGGTGGATCCAGACAGTAATGTCGGGATCCGTCCCGGCTCCGGCGTCTCAGTATACCGTGAGCTACAGCTCGCTATATACTGAGCGTTGGGTGACGGGAGGATGCTAGTTTGTGCCCTTCTGTTTCCCTTAGGAGAACTATGGGGAAAAGCCCTGACCCCATAGTTCTCCTTTTTTAAGTTGGAATTTGAGACTTGCTTACTTCATCAGGGGCACTGTGAAGATTATCTGAGAACTTCTTTTTTCAACGTGTGTAAATCTTTGTACATTTTGTTATCTTTTAAAAGGACCTTTGAAGAGTCTGAAGAAGAGCTGGAGGTCATAGAGATTTTGGAAAAAGTTTTAGCTTTCAGAGATGAGAATGATGACAATCAGACCAATGAAGATCCCACCATGCGAAGATCCAGTGATAACCATCAGAATGCAGATAATCCTGACCCTGTACAAGTGGACCAGTCAGAATCAGAACAAGCCATAATGAAGAGCAATCATGAGGACCAGACTACAGCAGGGAAACAGAGCGAGATCTCGGTTGTGACAAATCAGACTACAGAGGAGGTAAAAGAAGAAGCTCAATCTCAGCTCTGTGCCCCAGAATCCACAGGCAGTAAAGACGGCGTGCAATCTCCTATTTGTTCTGTAGAGTGATCACACAGCACTGGCCATCCATGCCTATCAGTGGTTTTCGTGCAATGATACTTCTAAGTATGTGACTTCTAGCCACAGCCAGGAATGACAGATGCTGGTGTCCTCCACCGTGCACTGTGGTTCCATCCACCGTATGACTGCAGAACACAGTATTAATGTAGTAGGGGTCAGTGGAAGGAACCACAGCAGTGGGGAAACACAGGTATCTGACACTCCTGGAAGTGATGAATGCTGAAGAGTCCTACGGAGGTTCTAGCACTTTAACAATGAAGACTGGAAACAGGGATCTGCTTTTAGGATTTATTTAGTGATGAGTGTTATGTTAGGGTGGAGCTCCCAACTCATCCCTACTATATGTACATATAACAAATGTTATACCTTTTTATCTAGAAGAAAGAGGGAGGTTGCAGACTCAGACAGGAGGGTAGTGGAGCAGCCTAGAATTCCATCTGATGATGTTAGAGCTTGGAAGATAATAATGGTGTATGCTTTAACATGCCAGATTCCTCCCAACAATTGCATGTGTTTGTAGTGGGTGGGGCTATCCTGTCATGCTTTCTAGGTGAGTAGTATTAGTGCTCTAGGATTGCTTGTAGTACTGCCAACTTCTGTACACTAGTCATTGTCAAATGCTTCTTGCCTCAGTTGCAATACAAGATATCCCTCTACCTACCTGTGATGGATCATTTCATAAGACCTGCAGGTTTAGGTCTGATTATAGATGGAGTTACATACGTTTTTCTTGCAGTCTATGTATCCATCCCACCCTGACACACAAGGGGATCTATTTATAAACCGTTTGCAGGGCCGTTCACCCAGCGGATATCTGTGGATGTTCGCTCTGTGCAAATATAGGCCAAAGCTAACTTTTCTGTACAAGTGCAATGTAATATTACATTATGGCCACTAGGTGGAGCTCATGAGAACAGTATTTATTGTCTACAAAAAACGAAATGATGTTAATTTTGGCATAAATTAAGAAAGAATGAACGATCACAGATATTTGCAGGGCAAAGGGCTCTGTGGATACTTATAACTAGTCCCCAAGGTGTCACCTGGACAGGAGAGGGGAGATCTCTCAACAAGGGACACCTTACGAGCACTTTACAAAAACTCTACTCCTTCTGCCCTCTACCAGAAATGGTCTTTTATTTGCTTACTGTGCCTCTGATGGGAGAGATTTACATTGACTTCCTGTCCCAGTGGCAAGACGACAAAAAATAAATAAATGAGGGTACATTTCCCTAATGGGGACACAGTATTCCAAATGGGACAAATGTCCAGACACTTCCCCGCACCCAATCCAAAATTTAAAAAAAATGTTTTTGTCAGAATTAGGACATTAGAGTGACCCGGTCATTACATTCTATACCTGACAAAGAAACAAGTCAGTATTTACCTTTCCAGTTGCCGCACCTTGTAAACACCACAAGCAATCCTTGGCTGAAGACTGAAGGGAAACTGACACTTTCAGCAGTGTCAATCTCCTGGGTCCCCCACAATGTTCAGGTCGGTGCTCC